>NC_053132.1:31847353-32012353 GCF_010015445.1 Perca fluviatilis | reverse complement strand
TATTAAAAGGCGTTCACCCAGGGCTTATTGAGCATGGATGTATAGTAGGGGTGGGAATCACCAGAGGCCTTACGATACGATATCATCACAATACTTATGTCACGATACGATATTATTGCGATTTCAAACATATTGCAATATTCTGCAATATATTGCAATTCATTACGTTTTTTCACATTTTTCCCAATTTCAAATTATGTCCCCCAAAAGGAAACTTTTTGTCAACATCTGTTTTATCTAAAAAGATAAAATTCTCGGTTTGTTCATCTCACTTCAATTGTATTGCTGCAAAATCAGATTGTCAAGCAGACAAACTGACCAACACATATATCATAAAAGATCGATACTTGGTGTCTGTGTATCGATACAGTATTGCCACAGAAAATATTGAGATACTATGCTGTATCGATTTTTTCCCCCACCCCTAATGTATAGTTTGTTTTGGGGTTTTACTAGGGCGGGCAATGTTGTAAATGTAAAAAAAAATAAAAATGAACGGTTTATTATTTGATTAATCTAAAAAAAATTAACGCTAACTAACATGGGTTAGTAGCTCAGTCCGTAGGGAGTTGGGTTGGGAACCGGAGGGTCGCCGGTTTAAGTCCCCGTGTGGACCAAAGTAAAAAGTGTGGATGGGTAGCTGGAGAGATACCAGTTCACCTCCTGGGCACTGCCATGGTGCTCTTGAGCAAGGCACCAAACCCCCCCCCCACCGCTCAGTACGCCTGTCATGCTGTAGAGACTGTTCCCTCTTTCTCGTCACATACATTATGGCAGTAGTTCCCAACCTTTTTTCCTTGGCCCCCCCCCCTACTCATGTCTAAGAAAAGCTCAAAGCAGATAAAGACTTGCACCCCCCCCTGTGATCTTTGCCGCCCCCCTGAGGGGTGCCCAGACCCCAGGTTGGGAACCACTGCATTATGGTCTACTTTTTGTTGCATTCATTTGAGTTGATGTTACTATGCAAAAAAATTACAGGTAAGTAACAGTTGTTGGTTACGGATATATACGTCTGCACTTCATATGGATGCCTCAACAAATTAAGATTATTATTGAACACTTGTTTAATAAATGTTAATGATTGAGATAATAAAACTGAAGGATTTGGTTCTTATAACCAGTTTGTCATGCATTTCTTTATTTCAACACTGCATGTTTACAAGTAATTCCTAGTATTTTAAATTTGCGATTAATCGTGATTAATCAGAGCCCATTACTGTGATTAACTTAATAAAACATTTTTATCGATTGACAGCACTAGTTTTTACATATTTTATGTGACTTATTGACAGGGAAGTGAACAGGAAGTGATGTCAGCAGAAAGGCAGCTCACACAATAGATAACCCAAACCTGATACAAGCAGGTGGGCCTTGTATGTATTGTAGTGTGTGTCTGTGTACCGTTCCACCGCTAGTGTGTGTGTGTGTGTGTGTGTGTGTGTGTGTGTGTGTGTGTGTGTGTGTGTGTGTGTGTGTGTGTGTGTGTGTGTGTGTGTGTGTGTGTGTGTGTGTGTGTGTGTGTGTGTGTGTGTGTGTGTGTGTGTGTGTTAGGGGTGGAACAGTACATGTATTGAACCAAAACGGTACGAGCGTTGGTACATGAATTTACACGGAGAATACACGGTATAAAAATAAATAAAACTTATTAACAAATTAATTAATGTAATGCAGAACTACTGGGGGAATACATATTGTAGCAGCGGACTTTAACAAGGCGTCCTTAAAGTCTGTACTCCCCAGCTTTTTTTCCAGCATGTAGATTGTGTTACTAGAGGGAAGAACACACTAGTCCATGTATACTCTAACATCAAGAAAGCATACAGAACTGCACCTCTCCCTGACCTGGGCCAGTCACTTCACATCCAACTACTGATACCAGCATAAGTCCCGGTCAGAAGGATTATACAGCCAAGTAGGACTATCAGAACCTGGCCTGACCCGGCCCTATCCCAGCTCCAAGACTGCTTCCAATAAGGACATGGTTGTGTGCAATGTGTTACAGAACAGAGCCCTTTGTTTATTGTTATGATTTCATCTTGCTTGTATGCTGCACAATTTACATTAGAGCAGAGGTGTACAACTGAATGTGTACTCAGAGTTCAATGTTCCTACACTAGTTCAATTAGTATTAGTATAGCAGTATTTTGTCTTTGAATTGTTTTTACTTGAATACTTAAATTTTAAAGAAAATAAATAAGCACTGTTTTCACTCAACATTGTGCCCATTATTATCATCAGTAACTCAGACTTTTAAAAACACATTTTTAAAGGATATCGTCTAATTATCGTTATTGTCAAAATATCGTGACATTATTTTTTGTCCATATCGCCCACCCCTAGCACGCACGCAAAAAGTCTCAGAAGTGAATTTAGTAATGCAACAGCAGATAAACAATGTATACAATTTTTGAGATTTGCGCGAACGAGATTTAAAAGACTAACTGACCTCAGATCAGTTAGTGGTTTTGGGGCGTTACAAAGATAAAAAGGTAGAGCCAAATAAGGAAGAAGTTGACGTCAACTTTTAGCTTTGTTCAGATTTGCCCGTTTTCAGAGGCAGTTTCAAATAGTGAGATTTGCAGAGGAAAGAGGTGTCAATGGGATTTAGAGGTTCTATGTATGTCCTAGTTACCCACCCAACTGTTGTTTTTCAACTATGACAAGGTAAAATCGGTTTTGCATTCTATCACCCCTTTAATAGCAAGAATACTTTCTTTTATCTTTTGTGGGGGAAGGTCTCGCCTAAGTAGAATTTTATTTTGATATTATTCTATGTAATTTGCACTTTCATAAATAAGAGATGCTGTATTTTCAGTTTTATAGCTGATTCTCTTATTTTGTTTACAAGTTCCAGATGGAGTCGGGAGATGATGTGGGGTACTTATTGTTTACAGTTTACATCTTATTTTACACACTTCAGGCTGAGACAGCTAGCTCAGGGGACAGACTGGATGACACTAGGTGGTACAGCCTGAGACAGCTAGCTCAGGGGACAGACTGGATGACACTAGGTGGTACAGCCTGAGACAGCTAGCTCAGGGGACAGACTGGAGAACACTAGGTGGTACAGCCTGAGACAGCTAGCTCAGGGGACAGACTGGAGGACACTAGGTGGTACAGCCGTAGACAGCGCCCGGGGACAGAAGTTGAAGACACTAGGGGATGGTACAGCCTGAGACAGCTCGCTCAGGGGACAGACGGAGGACACAAGGAAATGGTACAGCATAAGAAAGTGCAATGGAATTCAGTGGAGTGGAACGGAATGAACTGTAATATGAAAGCCAACTTTTTTTTTTTTTTTTTTTTTTTTTTTTTTTTTTTTTTTTTTTTTTTTTTTTTTTTTTTTTTTTTTTTTTTTTTTTTTTTTTTTTTTTGGATTTTTTTTTTTTTTTTTTTTTTTTTTTTTTTTTTTTTTTTTTTTTTTTTTTTTTTTTTTTTTTTTTTTTTTTTTTTTTTTTTTAGCCTGTATTGTTTAATGGGGGTTTGATTAAAGTGTGTTTTTTTTTTGTTAGTCACAGTGTTTATTTTTGTTTACCCCGATTGCCAAGATGTGGGAGAACAATTTTCAAAAGCCAAAAATCGTTTTCATTTTTCTTCTGTGTGATGACAACACATCTCTGAGATTCAATTTCCATTTAGTTTAGTCTTTATGGTCACATAACAATTTATACATTCATGTGACATCCCTGCAGCATACATATCCTAATAGCCCAGGTTGTCCTGAAAAAAACATAACTTGTGCATTACAGGGCTGAGGTTATACAAGCAATATTACACAAGGAAACCAGGCGACCCAAAGACCCCAGAGGGTTATTAACTGTGTCTGTCTGCTGTTTGCTGCTGAGCAGGGAGTATACAGTGGGGTTTCAGAGTTAGCTTTTTATCTCAAAACAGCTGCCCGCTGTAGCTGAAAGCAACGCTATAAGAGCGGTAAGAGTGAACCATAACAGTAAAGTTAAAGGCTGCGCAGCCAAACAATGAGCTGAAAGTCACAATAAAGCTCTGTAAAGTCAAGAGCTGCAGATTCGGGTGTTACTTCTCTGTAGGTTCATCACTATGAGACACCTTTCACATTGTCTTCCCAGTGTCATTTAATACATCATAAAAATATAGATTATAGCCGTTTTAAGTAGCAGCAGCAGCAATACCACAACAAAACAAATAAACTCCCTACAAGTAAAAGCCTTGCATTGAGAACTTAACTTCATCAAAAGTACACAAGCACTGTCATCAAAATGTACTTTAAGTATCAAAAGTACTCTTTTTGAAGGAATAATGCCCCCTTTGAGTGTGGTGTTTACAGGGTCTTATCTTTGGTAAATAAATATAAAAAAACAAGTGGGCTTACATAGAAGGGTAGACACCAAAGTTGTTGGGGTGGCTCACAGAGGGAGAAGCTGTTTGGTCCATGAACGTAGTTCCTCCACTGGGTTCAGGGTTCGGCGTGGTGAATCTACCAGAGACATATGCCACACATTACTTCAACAAATAATATGTCCATGATCACATCTTATAATGATGACACATTATACTAAGAAAAACTCATTTCTGATTGGCTTGCAGGTGTCCGTCAAAAATGTATATTGGGACACCTTTAATACAGTTGTGTTCAAAATTATTCAACCCCCCCAATGCTGTAAATGGTTTTAGGGAATTTAGTGTACATTTGTAATTGTATTCATAATGAAATCCTACAAGGACTTCTTAAAGAACCATATGCAACTAAAATGACATCAATTGGTTTTGTAATACAGTAGTAAATGTTTATTTTGTGAATTCTTCATTGACACAATTATTCAACCCCTTAAAGACTACCACTCTGAAGAACAGAGGTTCATTGAAGTGTTTTCAATCAGGTATTGAAAACACCTGTGGATGTCAGGGAGCAGCAATAAAGCCTAATAAGCACCAATTAGGCAGCTTTAAAATGACTGTGATACTCAGCTCCTTCTAGACATTTACTGGTGTGGTTACAAACATGGTGAAGTCAAGAGAATGGTCCAGGAAGACAAGAGAAGAGGTGATTACTCTTCACAGGAAGGGCAATGGCTATAAGAAGATTGCAAAGATGTTAAACATACCAAGAGACACCATAGGAAGCATCATTCGCAAATTCAAGGCAAAGGGCACTGTTGAAACGCTACCTGGTCGTGGTGGAAAGAAGATGCTGACTTCGACTGCTGTGCGCTCCACCTGAAGCGTAGAGTGGAGAAAAGTCCCCGTGTGACTGCTGAGGAACTGAGAAAAGATTTGTCGGATGTAGGTACTGAAGTTTCTGCTCAGACAATACGCCCCGCCCCCGCATAATGAAGGCCTCCATGCCAGAACTCCCAGGCGACACCCCTTGCTGTCTCCAAAGAATAAGAAAAGTCGACTGCAGTATGCCAAAAGTCATGTGGACAAACCACAGAAGTTTTGGGATAGTGTTCTGTGGACTGATGAAACAAAATTAGAACTGTTTGGGCCCATGGATCAAGCGCTATGTTTGGAGGAGGAAGAACAAGGCCGCAGAAGAAAAGAACACCTTTCCTACTGTGAAGCATGGCGGGGGTCAATCATGCTTTGGGGCTGTTTTGCTTCTGCAGGTACTGCGCTTCGCGTATGCAAAGTTACCATGAATTCTCTTCAGTACCAGGGGATATTGGATGACAATGTGATGCAGTCCGTCACAAACCTGAGGCTTGGGAGACGTTGGACCTTTCAACAGGACAATGATCCCAAGCATACCTCCAAGTCCACTAGAGCATGGTTGCAGATTAAAGGCTGGAACATTTTGAAGTGGCCATCGCAGTCAGCAGACTTAAATCCGATTGAGAACCTCTGGTGGGACTTAAAGAAAGCAGTTGCAGCGCAAAGCCCTAAGAATGTGACTGAACTGGAGGCTTTTGCCCATGATGAATGGGCGAAGATACCCGTAGATCGCTGCAAGACACTTGTGTCAAGCTATGCTTCACGTTTAAAAGCTGTTATAACTGTAAAAGGATGTTGTACTAAGTACTAAGATTGAATGTCACCTGGGGGTTGAATAAAACTGATAATAATGTGAGCACAGAAAAGACATTTGTGGTTATTTCATTATGACTGTTATGTTATATTTGTCTGACCTACACGTGCCTCTTTGATTTAATTGTAAGCAGGATGACTGAATGATCAAAATCAATGTCAAACCGGCCAAAACAATCAATTTCAGTGGGGGTTGAATCATTTTGAACACAACTCTACATACATTAAATGGCATTTAACCATAACAACAATACTTCTAGTATTATTCACACCATCCTACGAGTTGACTCTTACAGGTTCTACAGACCTAATTATGGGTTCAACTGACTACAAACAACCATCTAAAAATAATTATTCAAAGCTACGGGACAGTCAAAATCGCAAATTAGTAACTAGTGTTAACTGTGCTGTTGGGTCTTTTCCTGTTAATTGGCCCCATGTTTTTATATTCTTTATAAACAACATAATTCATCAAAACTTTTGGACACATTGTGCAGTTACCCAAACCCAAATTGAAATGTATACAGTGCATGCAGCAAAGGAGTGCGGGTCGGACTCAAACCCACGGCCGCTGCCAAGGACTCAGCCTGCATGGGGAGCACACTCTAGTGGGTGAGCTAGACGTCAACCTAGCATGAATGTTTTTGTAGCCTTCCCCAGATCTATGTCTCAGCACACTGTCTCTGAGCTCTGCAGGGAGTTCCTTCCACCTCACGGCTTGGTTTTGGCTCTGATATGCATTGTCATCTGTGAGAACTTATATACAGTAGACAGGTGTGTCATGTCCAATCAATTGAATTCATCACAGTTGGACTCCACTCAGGGTGTAGAAACATCTCAAAGATGATCAAGAGAAATTAATAGTTTCTGAATGCATTGTTTATCTGCCCTCAGTGATTGTGATGGATGTGTGCTGCATCATCTTTTTGGGATTCAAATGCCAAATCCACATTAGACTTCAGAAGTGATTTAGGTTTCCTGTGGCAGTTTTAGAAAATAGAAAAATGACTTACTCTGGCACAACTTGTTTGATCTGTGGTTTGACATATCCATCCACTGCTTTTGCTGCAAGAGAGACACACTGCATTAAAAAACAACCAAAAACACACATTGCGGAATCATTTCAACTTTAATTTAGTGTTGATCTGAATACAAACAAACGTTTTAGATACATACAGAGTGGAGGGGTGTAGTACTTGGCAAAAACCTCGTCTTTGGGCCGGTCAGGGTAGAGAAATAGAAGGTGGTTCAGGTCACTGATGCGGTCAGCCAGGGAACGAATGGAGAAGTCCTTGGTTGTATAAGGCAACAGATTCCAGACCAGCCTCTCACCTAGCCAAAGACAGAAACAACCAACCATTACAGTCACTGTATTTACCAAGGCATAACATAATACTGTAGCAGAGATTAAGATGACTTATATACAACCTTTGTCAGATATAAGCACACGAGTGGAATTAAGGGCCGATATTAACAGTATAAAACTGAACCTGGAGCTAACAAAATGAATGCTGCATTTCAGCAGAACAAAACATTTTCTAAGCGTTTCATTCAGTTAGAGGAAACTGAAGAAGGAATAATTATTTAGAAGGAATTACCCTAAGATTCACACTCGGTGTAAGAGAGCCTTAAAGTGCTCATATTATGCTTTCCCCCTTTCCTTTATTATGTTACATATCTTTTTTTGTGCACGTTATAAGTTTACAAAGTGAAAAAGTCCAAAGCCCCCCAAAGGGACTTACCATCTCCAACAGAAAACACTGTTCACAAACTGCTCCAAACAGCTCTATTGTAGTCCAGCCTTTACTTCAGAGACAAACGTGGTCACTTTGGAACACACGTTATAATGCTCGCCTAGCTGCTAGCATGGCACGCCCTCATACTCTGCTTCTGACTGGCTAGTAGTCCTTACCTAGCTACTGTCAGGGCACGCCCTCATACTCTGCTTCTGACTGGCTAGTAGTCCTTACCTAGCTACTGTCAGGGCACGCCCTCATACTCTGCTTCTGACTGGCTAGTAGTCCTTACCTAGGTACTGTCAGGACACGCCCTCATACTCTGCGTCTGACTGGCTAGTAGTCCTTACCTAGGTACTGAGCATGTGCGACTCCCAACAAAGATGGAACAGAAGTGCGATGCCTCACTTTGTAGCTAAAACAGAGAGCTCAACACACAGGGTGAAAAGAGGAGCTGCAGCAATGTGCAGTACAACAAAAATATGGTGTTTTCTGAAAATTAAACCAAATAAATCTATTCTGGTACAACCTCTAAATACGATTATGAACCTGAGCACTTTAAAAGCACAGCAGTTTGGTACCTGCTTTGTTCGGGTTCTCAGCCACCCAGGCGATGGTGATGCCTCCAATCTCAGAGTCGCTGAATCGCAGCAGGAAGGTGCCGTTGGGTTTGGACAGCAGCATGTCCTGTGCCTGCTGCTTGTTTACAAAGCCCAGGATGGCGCTAGAAACACACATATTCGCACAAAAACATAAAGTTGAACTTTTTTTGTGTTAAGAACCCATTCCTTGAAGTTGATACAAACATGAGACTTCCTGTTTAATACATTCAAATAAAGCTTTACTAATAAGCCTCCCTTTTCTAACCAGAGAAACTATATAAAAAATATATAGTCTTCTGTTGAAAGAGGCAGTAACATTTAAGAATAGTTCCAACTATTGCTTTATAGTTAAATTTGTTTTTATTTCAACGTTAATTGGATTTTTTTGAATTAAAGGGGAACTGCTCCAATTTCACACATCAAAGTGTGTTTACAGTTTATAGTTAGATGCAGTACTACTGCATCCACACGATATGTAGTGGCCATGGGCAAGTAATCACTCTATATTTTGGTTTATGTAACGAAATATGGGGTGGGTCGCCAGCCACCACAACAATAGAGGCTGCAGACTTTTACGTTTTTACCCTTTAGACGGGAACGCAACGGTGGAGCATTTTTAAGATTTCCACTCTGGAGGGTGGTTTCACTTTTTTTGCGTTTTTAAGCCCCCAAAACGCTGTCGGCGTCTAAACGAAAGACACAGCTCATAAAATATTTTTACGTTTTCACCTGTTAGGGTTCTCGTGTAAACAGGGCCTTAGCTATCAACATAAAACAGTTCCACGCAAAAAAAAAGTCAGCTTAAGTCATTACCCATCATTCCAGTGAGGCTTGAGATGTTTCTTCATGAGTTCTACGACTCCATCAAACCACTGCCAGAAGGTAAAGTTGCGTCCAGGTAAGCTCTCCTACAAATTAAACATACTCCATCAGTATGTTAACATGCACACAAGACGCCAAGGTTACGCTGGTTACTCTAATGCTTTTTCTGTGTTTATGTGTGTAACAACCTGATTCACACCACTCATTGTGTATTTCCAGTTATGGTGTATTTTTCTCTCATCTTAAATATGTGGGTTATTGATAAGATGCATAACTTTTATTTGGTTTATGTCAATGTGCATTAGACTTATTGGAATGATTTGTGCATCTATAATAAGATTTATCATTCAACTACTCTGTTCAGACAATTATTTACAATTAATAATATATATACTTTTGTATTTATATTATACAATGAGATGTCTCTTTCACCGTTTTACCAAGTATTGGAGTTTAAAGGGGTGTAACACTTTAATTACTGCACGGCAAGTGTTTTTTCATATTATGTTATGGTGAGAGGGTTACATGTGTGTGTATCAGAGCATTTGGAATGAGAAGGACATGCTCTGTAAGAGCACATTTTTCTTACACTGCAAATCTGTCAGAATTTTACATTCAGCTGTTGAGCTGTGGAAAAACAAGGTGGCCTCACCCGGTTGAACTGGGCCCAGGATATAGTCATGTTGCGAAAGTCCTCAGGGTTGTTGCTGCTGCTTGTGAAAGCTTTCTGTGCCAGGAAGACCATGTTATCCTCTGAGAGGCCACGCCCACTGTGCATCTCTGCCTTGTACTTCATATCGAGGGCCTCACACAGCTGGGGCCACTGCACCTTGTCTGGCACAATGAACGGCACCCTGCCCTAAGGAGACAAGGAAGAGTGGAAAACATGGTGGTGGTGGTGGTGGTGGGGGAGATTCAGATCCTCACTTTTCTTTTCAGTTGTCTCTCACCATATTAACATTGTTGTTTTGACAAAATATGGGGAAATAACACTGAGCAGCTCATTGAGAGTAATGCAATATGTTCAAGTTAGTGTGATGTCAGGGGTGTTGAAATTAATTAGAGATGTTCCGATACTGCCTAAAACGCTGGTATCGGTATCGGGAAGTGCTGGAGTTTATGCACCGATCCGATACCACGTAATAAAGCCCTAAAGAAAATCTACGTTAAAAGTAGTTTATTTATGTTCTTTTCCCGTTATAACTGACTGTCATACTGGAGAATAAAAGAAAGTTCTGTGGCATTCATTGTTTGTGTTTGTTCATGTTTCACAAAGAGTTTAACCTGAACCAGACAGACAACAAAGATAGAAATAATATCACATCCATACAGGGATAGTAGTATACAGTTGTTAAAACATAATAAAATATTTGACACACTGTTATCAGATCGGTACTCTGTATCGGCCAATACGCAAGTTCAGGTATCGGAATCTGTAAGCAAAAAATGGTATCGGGCCATCTCTAAAATTAATCATTGCATTGATGCATCGCGATGCGGACGTGGACCATATATATATCTGACTGCTTGAATTTGTTGATGAAAACCATGTGCAGCAATAAATAATAATATTGAGGAGGTGATGCATTGGGATATTGAATCGGATCGTTGACAGGATAATCGTAATCAAATCAAAAGACCAGTGAAGATTCACACCCCTACATGATGTTATTCTATGTTTCTTATTGTCAACAAATCCCATGAAAAGACCAAAACCAACAATATGTTACTCACACTCGCTATGATTGACACTAGAACTGCCAAACCCGACGCGCCTCTTCATCTTTATGTTAGCGCTGAAGGGCAATTAACGCATCATCAGTCTCCATCTCTATTGTGCAGCGTTTCCATCTCTATAGCAGCAAAGACATCTATCAATACACAACCCACACAAACCATACACAGCCAGGTAGCTTATAAACTATTGGAAAGGGAATCCGGCTACAATAGTCATGATTGGCGTATTGATAGCCAATGACCGCTTGTTCTACTTCAGCTGTGAAGAGACATTGCGCATTGGCCTTCCACACTGGGAGAACTTGCTGTACTTCATAGGCTGTCCCAGGGCTTAAAACTAAATAGAAAAAGGTGGGAATACTTTCATTTTGTAGGCGTAACCGAAAACAAACATACCCAACAACACTTTACAGAAAGAAGACAAAGTATTCTTTTACATGGAACAAGTTCTTTTACTGTTTGATGAACAAAGTCATAGTCAGCGATGGAATCAACACAACAATATTTACAACTTAGTTTACTTTTTATGAAAAACTGAATGGACCCATGTTCATCGTTTTCGGACAGCTCAAAAGGTAGGGAATCGCGACCGCTCGTCTCTTTTGATTATTATTCCGGTAATTTGAATAAATCATGCTTTAGTGCAAACGACTTCCGTAAAATGCACTGAACGATCCCGGAGAATCTAACAATCTAACAATGTGTAGCATGTCCATACTGACTAAAGTTTTAAACATTTGTATTTTAATGCACAATGCAAAGCCGATACAAACCTGTCTATCTGGGTCGCCAGGGACCTGGTTTTTAACAGTATTTATAGGTGATTATAAGTTCATGTGAATTAATATTGGCATGAAAATTAGTTTTAATTATGGTTTGTTTCAGTGTTTTGTGTCCGTGCCATTGTAGGATTAATACAGGATTTTGAATCTTGAATTAATTGTCTCAATGCACCATCATGCAAATGCATCAATTATGCTGCTAAAATGAGGCGGAGGAAAGTGTCAACGTTAATTGTCTTTTCTCCTGGTAACAAAAGTTTTTTTTGTGTGAAAAATAACACCAAAACCCATCTGTATCCATTATTATGACAATATAGGCATTTGCAGAACAGGTACAGTATTAAGGGAAGTCAGGAGG
The DNA here is from genome assembly GCF_010015445.1 of Perca fluviatilis. Taxonomy (NCBI): domain Eukaryota; kingdom Metazoa; phylum Chordata; class Actinopteri; order Perciformes; family Percidae; genus Perca; species Perca fluviatilis. The sequence goes on along the minus strand of NC_053132.1, from coordinate 32,000,313 downwards.
GAAACATATTTTACACAAAGACGGAATAATTCAAATTTCTTAACCACTATGTTAAATGGTGTGGGCTAGGGCAGCTCTACTGTTAATCAGTCGACAGAAAATTAATCAACAACTATTTTGATAATCAAATAATCATTTTAGTCCTTTTTCTTTTTTTTTTAGAGAAAAAGTTTCCAAACCTTTGTAGAGACTATTTTCAGTTAATTTCAGATTAATCAACATATGTTCTAGTGACTATTTGGGGCAGCAGGACGGTTTGTGTGGGATTGAGTCAAAATAAACTACAGTGTGTGTGTTCATGGTAATGAAGGAACATGTCACCAAGTACAGTGTAGCTAATTTATGTGTTTTTAGAAGTTTTTGGAGAACAATGGAAAAGAGGAATAATATCAGGCTTTGACACACACACACAGTAGATACATTCAATGTTGGTTTGCGTCTGTATGTGGGATTTGTTGAAAATATAAAATAACCTAAAATGCCCTTCAAATGTATATTATGCTAACTAAAACCTGAGAGGCTGACACTTTGTATGATGTTATGGAGAAACTACTACTTGGTACAGTCACCTGACATGGTAAAGTATTAAAAGGCCATTTTGGAAAACAGGCCATCCATGAGCAGTCAACTCACCGGCTCAGCAAAGGCGTTGTCCCACAGGACAGTGGCTGTGGCGTTGTTGTCCTGACTGCCGTGGACGATCACTACCACAGGCAGTGATAAGGTCTGCAGGTTACAGACACGACAAGAGGTTAAAGTTCTGGATTTATTCAAGCTAATCAATCCTAATACATGCTTTAATATCAGTCTTGGACAAAGCCACTAAAACTCTAGTTGGCATTCAATCAAAAGGAGACCCAAGACAGTGGAGATGAATTCAGTAGCAGATGGCCGAGGAGTAACAATAATAATACTTTTTATCTATAGTGCTTTTCATACTACTCAATGACACTTTACAGAGTTAAAAAAAAAAACACAACACACAAAAAATATATAACATAACATTGATCAAACATTAAAAGCAGTTCTAAAAAGGTGAGAAGAGGAAGTTGAGCTGCCACGGAGAACCTAGCTGCTGATATGGGGGATGTACATAGAAAATGATAAGGGGGTTGGCTGTTGTTTGTGTGGCTTTTTTGCCTTTCATTGATAGGACAGCTGTAGACAGGAAAAGGGGTAGAGAGGGGGGACGACTTGCAGCAAAGGGCCACGGGTTGGGGCGCCAGGGTAGCACACCTGGTAGAGCGTGCGCCCTATGTCCAGAGGCTCAGTCGTCGCCACAGTGGCTGCAGGTTAAATTCGGACCAGCGGCCCTTTGCTGCATGTCATTCCACCTCTCTCTCCCCTTTCACATCTATCATTTATTACATCATTTATTTTATAGCTGTCCTATCAAATAAAGGCCTAAAATTTCAACCACAAAAAAATATCTTTAAAATAAATAAAAAAGGGCCACGGTGGTAAGGACTAAGCCTTGGTACATGGGGCGCACGCTCAACCAAGTGAGATACCAGGGCCTTTAAGCTTTGACCATTTGAGAACCAGTGCTTTTTAGGTGCTACTTACAAATATAAAAAGGTAAAATGTTCCATCTCTTACTTTGACATGGAAGACCAGCTCGTTGCCCCCGACGCTGAACTGCGATTCAAACAGAACTGTGAACTTTTCCTCCGTCACTGACTCTGCACCTCGACGGTCCGAACGCTTGATCCGCTTCAGTGACTGTGTGAAGACATGGGAGGAGATTAGAGGCATATTCTCTCATGTTTTACCTTTACATTTTATAATCAGGGTTGCCAAATATTCGGGCCAATACGGTAGATTTCATCTCTGTGCGATAACTCAATCTGGAACATATATGGAGTATATTACATGACTACTCGATCTATGAAAAACATGAGTGAATGAATCAATATCCCTAGGCTAAAGCCTGCCAAAGGATGTTTGATTGAGGCAGCGGAAAATAAAATTGGAGTAATCAAACTAAATATTATTAATTTGATATGATTAAGCAAGATTAAACTACCTTAAAAATCGAAGTTGGGATAGAACATTTCTTCCACAAGATAGAAATCTTAGATTTGGCAATACCTGTTCAGAAATATGTTGAGGGCCAACAATAAAAATATATGTCTATGCCATTTTGACAGAAGAAAATAATTTGCCATCCAGTTTTTAGCATCAACTGATAGATGACCTGTAGTGTAAGCAGCCCGCCAAAAACAGTAGGCTTTATTGGAAGGTATAACTAGGTGTAGTCTGTATAAAAATAAAATGAGGTAAAAAAAAAAAAGAAAGAAAGATAAAGGACCCAGAATTGATGCCTGACGCACTCCAAGACAAATTTTAGTCTGGTTATTGGACCAATAGCTCAAATTTTACCTCACAAAACTACATGGGGTTTCTAACCAAATAATGTAAAAATATTGTTGCATGTAAAACAATTATCATACCTGCAAACTCAGAAGGGCTGAAAAAGGTGACACCTCTTTAGAAGAAAATACCTAAACAGTGCCTGAACTGATATATTTTTTTAAATGAAAAAAAAAAACGGCTTGTTTATTCTAAGGCCACAGGGTCAAAATTAAATGATTTATTAAAAATTTAATAATAACTTATAATAATAACTTATTTCACAAGTAAATTCCTGTTAAACGACAAAAACAACCACTGGATGGGAAAAGGGCATTTTACAATAACTTTGAATGCAGCACGAGGCTGGAGAGGCGAGGCTGAGTCTGTGTTTTTTTGTTTTTAGACAACAGAAGCTACAGACTGTCTACAGTGAAATACAGACACACTTTACACTGTTTATCTGTCAGCATTTTAACAGTGTTTAATCCAGCTGCTTGCTAACGGTACCTGCTGCCAAGTGTAGTGTTAATTAGCGTCACGTGCAGCGATGTTTCAGTTGTCTCTCTCATCAGAGAGATGTGCAGGCATTTAAGTGGCACCGAAAGCCGCGTTGCTATTCGGTCCGGTAGATAACGGTCGTTAAGGCACCGGTGCCGTATTAGCATTCACATTGAACTAACATTGTGTTGTATCACGTATCACCAAAGATGTTTTATTGTGAAGAAGACTGCAGTAGGTTTTTGAAACTCACGTTTATGAGAAATTGTACATTACTATATACGTACAAAACAGTTAAACAATAATATATCAATCTTACACTTGAACAGTAGAGCTTACCATGTTTCTGAAGTGTGCACTGAGGGTGCCAGTGGCCTGGTGATACTCCATTACACAGTTGTTGTTCAGGATTTCTCCACTGCTTTCACTACCAAGGCAGAAGAAAGCAGTTAAAAAGGATTAACACATTCTTAGTGGGCAGCTGTGGCTCAGGTGGTAAAGCGGTGGCCTACCAATCGGAAGATTGGTGGTTCCATACCTGACCCTGCAGTCCCATGCCGAAGTGTCCTTGGGCAAGACACTGAACCCCAAAATGCTCACGATGCTGTGCCATCGGAGTGTATGAATGTGTGTGAATGTTTATCCGATGAGCAGGTGGCACCTTGTACAGCAGCCTCGCCACAGTGTATGAATGTGTGTGAATGGTTCCTGTACTATGTTAAAGCACTTTGAGTAGACGTTAAGACTAGAAGCGCTATATAAATACATTCCATTACATTACATAGTGACTGTAGCTGTCAGCTGTTAATCTCACATAATGACTTAACCACCATGAAACAATTTCTATTTGTTTGGTAACTGAAATTTAATGAATAAATTAATTAACATCCAACATGTTCCTGCTTTAATCATTATTTTAGCTTTGTATCAACAAAGAGTCCATAATGTGCATTCATCATTATTACAAGTATGCATGCTAGCATGTGCCCCTCACCTGTGTGTGCTCTTATTCTTCAGCAGAGCTTTGGCCTGCTGCTCGCTTACAATGACAGCCTTGACCTGAGGTGGATTCATGTGGACGTTGAGCTTCCCGCCCACCAGAAGGCGCACTGTGGCTGCAAACTTGGTCTGGGTCTTTAACACCTGGGGCGGCTGCTTTTCAATTATGAAGGTACTGAAGAGAAGAGGGGACAATGACATGATGGGTTGGTCAACATTTTGTTGATTTGAGTTATCCAAAGTAGGGATGCACTGATCCGACTTCATCAGTCCTGATACCAATACCTGGGCTTTGGGTATCCAATGAAAGCATTAATTGATAAGGTGTATGCCTCACTGTGTGGAAGTGTTTCTTTTATGTGTAAGTCTTTGGTGGAATTTCCAGATTATGAACTCATGCTATGTAAATTGAGACAGTGGTACCCAAGTCTCATTTAGGCCTGTGGCCAACATAAAGTAACCTCATAACCGTTCCAGGCAGAGAAGTAGTTCAACTCTGTGTCTCTACAGATTCAGAGAATCAATGTGGCAGCATGATGAGGGGATGTTTTGTTTCAGACTGTCTCCTTTTGGAGGTCAGTGGCCTGCCACACTTTTGCATCCTTCCCAAAAAGAGAGGGAAGCTGAACTAGGCATCTATGTTGACGGCCCATGCAATAACTTTGTTTGCCTTAAAGGTTCAGCTAAACTTAACCCTTGTGTTGTCTTCCCGTCAACCTTGAGAAAAAACACTGCTTTTTTTCAGATTTTGCTTTTTCCAATGTTTTAAATTGTAAAATTTTTCTTCTACACATTTTCAGCGCTTATTTCTATGTCCCATATTTTCTGATATAAAACAAAAATTGAAAACGGGTCAATGTGACCCGAAGTCAACACCAGGGTTAACACCTCCAGCAGGAGTTTGAATACACCTTCAGGAGGACAGGAACTTCAGAAGTTAGGATGACACCTACACTGTACTGTGTAATCCTAAACTCTCCTCAATTGAGTGTTCATTTAATGCTTCTGTGTAATTCATCAAAGTCTCCCGAACTTTCTTCACATAAGTGAAATGAGTTGTGCTGCTCCAGAGTACACATGGCGCATTAACTGGTCCACAAGTGTAACCGTTCTTTGTTTGTTTACATTCTGTAACTCCCAGGGAAGGCAAAATGTTGTCACGCTGGTGACTTCAGGGAAGCAAGAGGATTTTCCAGTTCTGTTGTTTCTCCGTCATCTCCGACTCCGGCAGTGGCCATGGTGTCTGGAAAAGTGCAGCTGCAGGCTACCGGTAAGATAACATTACCATGTGTCTTTAGCTACATGCTACCTGCTGGTAAGCTATGCTGGGTCGTCTGTGTGTTGTTGGTGGTTTTTGTCGGATGGATTCAAGTAGGTGTGGATGGAGAAAACAAAATTGATACCAGAATGGATATCCCTAATCCAAAGGCAGTGATATTGATGCATGTACATTAGCTCAGTGTATGGATATAGTTTAGTAAGGGGTGTAAAGATTCACTGATACAAATCGGTGTCCGTCTGTATTATCACAGATACGACTACATTAGGGGTGGGCGATATATATCGTCATTGTTGTGTTAACGATGTGCAAATTGACATTATCGAGTATTTAAATTACTTAGAAAAAAACACTTCAAAACACGCATTGGAACCGACTGGAATGCTACACATTCACTCATGTCAACAAAGATGGCGGCGCGCTATTGTGCAGCGGCTACTAGCTCTCCTGTCGGTGTATATTTATACAAGTACAGCCACACTGAACTAATCAGTATAGGACTACGATACAACACAGCTGTTACGAGAGCCTTCCAGGCGGCTCATAAAATCCCGGAGGACATAGCCAGACCGGGCGCTGCGTGGGTTGTTGTCCGCATCTAGCACGCCAAGCTAGCTACCGGCAGGATGAGAACATAACTCCAGCAAGACCAGAAGCGGAGGACTTCATTTTTGTGCATAATGAATGGAGTACCGACTGCAGGATCATTGCCCAGCACGGCTCACCTGACCTGGAGCCCTGTCGGTAACATACAGGCCATTTTATTTACCACGAAAACAGCACACTGCCGTCTACATAGCCCCCGATGCTAACGTTAGCTCAAGTTTGGCTCAAGGCTCAAGGCTCTGATTGGTTATTTTCACGTTACGCCCAAACAACACCTAGCTACTTCAGACCAACCCATTTAAGATTTGCGTCGGGCGCAAGAGTCATTTATCCCGCAGGAATAATAACAGCAGCGCCCTAGATCCGCCCACAAAGCTACTTGCGTTTGGCGTTTCATACTTGCGTTTCAGATCGTTAAAATAGGGCCCTGTGTGTGTTTATTTGCGAGGGAGACAAAAGCCTCGCCATTTGTGTGATCAAGGACTTGGTCATTCATGTTAGGGGTGGCGGGGATCAGCCAATCAGTGCCTTTGTTTGGGTTTGCAGAAAAAACATATCCCGACTGCTAGATTTCATTTTTAGAGTTAACCGTGAAAGTGGCTGAGAGGAATACATCATGGACATTGTAAAGTATACTAGCTGAGGTCTGTGAGTCATCCATCCATGTGTATGCTCATAAACATGTGAGTAGACTGGTATACATATGTATTTGGGTGTGTTAAGTTTCTGTTGACGTTTACATGTTCTAAGATGTTCAGTTACATTAGCACAAAAGTCCGCTAGCCGCATGCTAATGCTCACAACAGTATTATTGTGCTCACTTGTGTACTCACGTAATACTGTATATAATTATTATTAGAGTGCTCACAATGACCGTGTAACATGGACCCATGTTTGAGTTACTGTCTCTAAGATTACAGCAGCTATGTAGTTATAAGAGGCTAGCTAATTAAGTTGAAGTTACAGTGTATACTACAAGCATTTCCTAGCTTTACTATTCCCTGGTCCCTTTTAAAAAAATATATATTTATTTGAAGGTAGGCAATGATTCTTTTATAGAATTGGCTTATTTTAATTTATAACGGGAAATGAATGTGTATGAATCTTCTATCTATAAATTGCAGGAACGTCTTTCTGTGTGTGTGTGTGTGTGTGTGTGTGTGTGTGTGTGTGTGTGTGTGTGTGTGTGTGTGTGTGTGTGTGTGTGTGTTATGCGCATATCTCTCGAACCGTTAGTCCGATGGATTTCAAACTTGACAGGTGTCTTGCTACGGGCACGGGTAAGTGCAGTGCCAATTTTGACGTTGTATGGATTAGCAATGCAAAAGATATCGTTAAATATATATAGGTAAAAGAAGCACACATTGGCTTTTGCCGCTCTAGCCACTGGCCACTCCCCCTCTCACACTGAGGACCAGAGACCGAGAGCAGTGGAGCTTTTGCAGCTAAAATGTGATATAAATGTGCAAAGTTGCACTAGGCCTTTGGACTGTCTTTGACTTTGAATAAACAAACGACAATTCCCGAAATTTAGGACGTTTCAGAATCCCACACATGCAAAGCACAACCAGCTACAACAAGTGGCAGCGAGACCTGTGTGTGTCCGTGTTCGGAAGGTAACCTACACATCACATGCAGACCCAACATGCAGAACGCTTTACAACAGCGTGGGGCAGCACAAATGTCTGTGTGCTGCCAGCTGATGGTAAAAGTTTATTTGTGGATTGGGAATTTCACTTACAATCATTTTGGAATAAAGTGAAAGGTATTTAGCTAATTATTTGATGAATATTTAAGCAAGTTAAGGAATTACAACTTAAAACAGAAAGTAAGTGGGGCGCCTGGGTAGCTGACCTGGTTGAGTGTGCGCCCCATATACAGAGGCTCAGTACTTACTGCAGCAGTTGCAGTCGTCTGGAGACTTCTGTGTGCAGAAACTCGAGTTGAAGATAATTACCTCTTCTGAAGAGTCCATCATGTTTTTTTGGCTACTAGCAACTGCGTGTAGGAGGAGTGGGGACAGTGCGCCGACAGAAACTACACACTATAGCTTTAATTTAGTGATCGATTCTAAACATTTGAAATGTAGCAGTGTGTTTTTCAGTTACAATGTTGCTGTTTAGTAAATCAGACACTGATGGCGCAGGGCTGTACTGTGCCTCTTTATATAGGCATCTGTTTTTTTATTACAAATATTTTTACGCTGGTCAGGGGGTACTTGGCTGAAGAAAATGTTTCAAAGTGGTACATTATTGAAAAAAGAGAATCACTGCTTTAGGTAGTGCTTCAATCAATACTACTTATCAAAAAAGAAAAATTGAAATCATTCACTGCGAACCATTCGAGATCACACTGGAGATCACAATCTGACAAAACCAGCTGAATTAGATAATCTGCACAAAGTAAATATGCAATCCTGGGTTCACTGCATCAGACAATCACCCCAGCCTGCCTACGGCCACAAAAAAAGTCAATAAAAATCAGAATTGGCAAACAGGCACAACCCTGGAGGAGCCCTCCACTTACTGAGAACACAGTTATCACTAGTGACAGAAAGAACTACAACACCACAGAATAAAAAAACAAAAAACATTCTAAAGCACTGCAGAGACATTTCAATGAGCATTAGAGGTAGCGTTACATGGAAACGTAATGTACAGGAAAATTAAGACCTGTTTAAAATAATTTAAGACTTCGAACACAATACTTCAGCAAATTTAAAAGATTTTAAGGCCTAAAATTTTTATTTCGAAATTTTAGACTTTTTAAGACCCCGCGGAAACCCGGTTATCCAATTCCACAAAGTACATGTAGGCTGGATGGACAAACTCCATAACCACCAAGAGTAAAGACCTAGTCACTGTTCCACAATCAGGACAGATTCTGCATGGCGTCTCCTGAATCAATTGGATGGAGTCTCCTTTTCAGAACCCTTTCTTTTGTGGGAGTGGGAACCAGCAAACTTATCTGCCAGCCCACAAGCACTGTTGACAACATCCACACTGGAGGGGTGAAGTCCAGTTCTCACCTGGTAACTAGGGCGGAGATGATATCAGTGATGTCAGCGTTGAGTTTGCTCAGCAGCTCTTCCATTGGACCCGGCAGAGGAAGCTGCTGGGTTAGATGTTCACAGCGTCGGATCTGCTGCCGGTTCTGCCAGATCAGGTCAGCCAGCTTCTCACACCTGGCGGACAGGGAGAGGAGGTGGAGATACCACCACATTGTGGAAATAAAAGGGAAGAGGAAAAAAAAATAAAAGAGGCAGAGTTCCTCTATGTGAGTGCATACACATCCTGTTTATATATTTATGCTTTTTATAGATGTGCAGTATGTGAATTATGTTTTATCAAAGTCCTTTGATACAAACAATTCTAACTTTCCTCTACATGACAAAACATTATGCATTTGCTTAGTAGGTGAAAACCATTTAATAAAATCTCCACCCTACAATATAATATGCCAATTACAATAATTGTATTAGTCCAGTATATACCAAGACTGGAGGACATCCAGCCCCCCCTCATGAGGACCCCCATTGCCAGCCAGCTGCTGCCTTCTCTTCCATTGGATGAGTTCCTCATCCAGGATCAGATTCTGCTGCTTCCTCAGCAGGGCCAGGGTCTTCTGGTGTTGCTCCGACAGGTCCTGCAAACACACCACCAGCCGCATGCTGAGAAACATTTGCATATGTGACAGTATATTAACATACAAAAAAGAAACATAGGGAGAAATTAGCTTAGCAAGATATTGGACATCATGTTTACATACACTGTAGTAACTCAATTACTGTAAAATCCACATTTACATGCTACTGTGTTTACTGTTGAGATGCATGTGGAAACTGATTTATTAAAGTTCAAAAAGGGGATATCTACTTACTATGCCTGCTGCAAAATTGTGCAGGCTTTTTTGACACATGCTGCACATGTCTGGAAAGTAATGAAGCGCAAAAGAAAGTGTGTTCTTCTGCTGGAATTGGAATATTGGTTAAAGACACTTTTTGAACTCCAAGAGTGCACTCATCTAGCAAGAAGAAGGCTGATATGTGAGATAGGATTAGCCAAATAGTCAAATGTCACCACCTCTACAAAAGACCAGCGACCAGTGAATAGGTCATGGAAATTCAATGCTGGTAGACTTTCAAACACCTTTCAGAAGATTAGTTCTGTAAAAAAATTTAATAAAATGATTTAGGCCACAGCCACAATACTTGGCTGTGTAATATCTTTTGCTACGTTAACACCTCACACCCACACTTCTGCTGTTTCTGGTCCACTAAAAGGGAGACATTTGCTAACCCCTTTTCTTTCTTTTTTAAATCTCTGGGGTGCATTGTAGTTTGGAGAGGCATAAACCCGAGACCTTTGGAAACGCCAACGCCAACATTCGGCTCCTGATTGGGTATTGTCAGTCATGACGTGTCTTTTCCTGATTCTTCATGCCCCGGTCACATGATCCCGCTAGGAAAAAACAAGCTACAACCTGGACTGGCTATTTCAACATGGATAACGAATTACAGCTGCTTCTGACCTTGTTGTCAAGGCTAGCAGCTGTTGTGCAGTTAAATTCTGCATTTAATAATGCTACTACTGTCTACATGCGCAGAGGCAAGCTATTATTCGAATGATTTTCGACAATTATCGTGTCCGGTGGCCTTATCAGCCCTATGTGGAGAGCCGGTTTTGGGTGAGGTCAGGGAGATCCAGTGCCTTCTGGGATTATTTGATCAATGGAGTTGTGGTTCCTGAGGAATGGCGAGAACTTTCAAATGTCTGTAAGGCCATCACCATCTTCCTGGCTCCAGACTATATTAAGACATGTTCTGTAAATGTCAGTAGTCGTTTCAAATGTACAGTTTTTGCATATCTTTTTTTGTTACGGTGCTGTCACAGTGAAATACCATTTTATAAGTTCTGAAAAACATCCGTTCATAATGCAATCCTTCACTCAACTAGTTCAACTGAACAACAATTTAACACCTGCTTTGCTTTTATTTAGTCAGTATTCAGGTCTCTTTATTGCCAAGGTGTTGATACTGCATAATCATCCCTATCTTCAATGATTTAACTTTATTAAACTTTGGTCCAGCTGTCCGGTCTAAATATTTTTTTGAGTGAGAGTGTGCGTGTAGAAAAGATAGAGGTAAATCATTGGTTATGTATCAAACAACACCTTTTATTACAGCGAGTACAACAGGCAGTAAAAATAGGCAACTCCTTTCCTATTGCCATGGCTTTCTCTGGCGATGAATAATTCTCCTGGTACCACTTTAATATGTCGCAGTATTTGTTTTGCAGCGACTCCTAATCTATTTTTTTTGCCACTTTCTTGCCTTGTATTTATATGTTCGTTTCAGTAACAGTACAGCAAATAAATATCTAAGTCTCTAGCTGCAACACATGACTATTGTTGTACAAACATTTACCAGCCGGTGTGGCAGATAGCTTTCTGAGATTTACTCGCCAATCAGAACATCTATCCGCATTTGGTGCTTAGCCAAGAAAAGAAGCTTTATTTCAGACCTCACTCTGTCTGGCCAAACTCAAATGTGATGACAAGAAAATGTCCAATTCATTTAAAAAGGAGTGCCCACTTATAACAACACTGTGCCCCCTTGTCTCACGCTGGAGCTGTATGCGCCTGCGTGTGCGTGTGTGTGTGTGTGTGTGTTTCCTCATACAAGCCTGTATTTCTGGAGTGTGATGGCCTCTCTGGTGAGCCAGGCCTCCACAGTGGCCCTCTTGGTCTGTAGGGTGGTCTCGCGCTGGGTGCGCTCAGCCGGAGTCAGGGAAGACAGGCTGCTCAACTGGGCTAGAAAAACCAGGAAGCAGGAAGACAGTCAGGACATTACAAACACCAGCTACCACAAAAACACTGTTCACTTCTGGGTAAAGAAGGAAACATTTGGTAACTTTTGACCTGCCCAACTGCATATGAGTCAAACAGCGGATGGTAAGGTTTAAATCAGTCATCAAGTCAGATTCTAATCCGGGACGGTGCCAAGGACTCAGCCGACATGGGACGACAGAGGTCCCCCTTTGGCACCACTTATTTAAGTCATCAGGTGCACTAAACAAAATCCAAAACAATATAGGGAGCATAACTGTGGGCATTTGTCCGTATCATTTAGATCTGTATGTGACTTTCTAAGTCTCAGCATGTCTCATGTCTTTGTGTCTGTCAATGCGTCCTTCATCCTCACCCTGGATGCGCAGGTTCTCCTGGTACTGGATGATGAAATACTCCTGGCTATGCTGCAGCTTTCTCAGTTCATTCTCAGTCTCCTGTGTGGCCAGGCGGAGCTCCTCAAAGGCCTGGTTGATCTGCTGGTGTCGCTGAGACAGGCTGTCCATGGCCTGCACCCCACTACCAGTGCTGGCCTACACACAAAACATTTTTTTTTTTAAAGTTACAGATGTTGCTTGCTTGTTTTTTTGTTTTCGTAACGTCAGTTTGGTTCTGCCAATATCATACGAAGGGTTGGGTCACTGTTGAAACCGGTTTGATGTTAAGCCAGAGACCGTGCCGGACTACAAAAAAAAAGTAAAGTAGCAGCTGCTCCTGAATTCACCGGTTTGCATAAATTCCAACTGGTTTAAGCTTCCAGACTGGACCCGTAAAACTTTAAATCGACCCAACTTTACTAATACGCGTAATTTATTGTTGGTGGATATTGACCAACAGCATTTTTCCATCCTCTTCCAGACATGTAAATCTTAACCCAGCCACACCTGGGGCAATGTTCACTGGTTTCATAGGATTCCTGTAAATGATGACAGACATCAACCCTTTAACACACGTGTCAAACTCAAGGCCCACGGGCCGAACCCGGCCCCTGGCAAGTTTTGATCTGGCACGCATATTAATTTAGGTTCACAATAAATGTTGGCCCGTCTAGTTGTGCACCAAAACAAAAAGACAGGAAATGTGTTTTTCAAACGGCAACTACACGACACTTAAGAGCAGAATTTGGAAGATTTGCTGACTTTGAGACTCCCAGAAATTCCCTCAGAAGCAGAAGAGTTTTCTAAATTAAAGCTGGGAAACAGGTTGCTGTGAGTCGACTTTTAAAGATTTCTAAGGAACTATTTGCTGCCTTTTTTAGGACTTTATGTGGACCAAACTGTAAGTGACAAGACTATATGAGACATGGAATAATACAGTCAAAGATATTTGACTTTATCGAAAAAAAAAACATGAAAATAAACCCCTGCTTTAACACTTACATTTGTAGCTTCTTGAACCAGCCTCTGCTCCGAGTGCAGGATGTGTTTAATGCAGCGCACCAGCTCCAAAGGACAGCGGTCATAAGTGCTCTGCAGAACACAAACAACACACACACAAAATCTAAAATTAGCTAAATGTAAAGTTTACGTAAAGTTATTAAACTCTACAAGATAGTGTATGTCCAAATATAATAAAAATATTAAAAAAATTTAAAAAAAATTAAATGAATGGTTATTGAACTAGTGCTTCAGATTTCTTATTTTATTACATCAAATTTAGATCTGTCATTTTTTATCATGTTTGAGTAGCCCTAATTGTTGGTTTTTAATTTGCAGGCTTCTACTAGCACAGGGGTAGGCTACAAATGACAGCTGGTCTGAAGAAATGATTTTACTGGACATTCCAACATGACTTTAATTAGGTCGTGAGTTATTCATAATGTTGGTTTTCAGTCAAAATTTTCATCTTTTCATTCTGCTACAAACAACCTCAAAACACCACACAGTGGATGCTCTGGGATACCGTGTTCCAAGACAGATGTTTTTTAGGCTTCCATCTCAGGGCCCATAAAGCATGCACCTGCATTACAGTCTTCTGGCTCGCCACACACATGCCAGTAAATCATTTACTGATACAGCTCTTCGTGACTTTTTAAATGGTTTGCACTGTATGGCTCATACTACTATTATTATTATTATCATTATTATTATTATTATTATTATTATTATTATTATTATTATTAAGACTCATTTTAGGATGTTTGTGTTGCCCTGATTGCCAAAATACATGAGTGAAGGTAACAGAGGAATGCCACAGGATAAAACCCCAGGTAAGTGTGTTTGTTTGAGCTGGCAGAGTATTACTACAGCTAAGAAATGAGCCCTGCTTCATGTTAAGTGCACCAAATGGTTTCATTATGTTTGACTGGCTGGTAAAACAAGGTTTCAGGCTAGGCTTGTTTTCCCTCGTCTTACAGAAGCTGACTGGTACCTTGAGCTGGTTGGCGTAGTGGCCCAGCTTGATCTTCAGCAGGAAGCCGTCCTCTCCTCCCTGTAGCTGGGCTTTCTTCTGCAGCTCGGCCACCAGGTTGTCCAGCAGACGCTTAGCTTTGGCTTCCTCTGCTTGGTTGTCCAACTCCACTGAATCCCTGGGAAAGACACGATCATGTGTTTAACCAATCCAAAGCCAATGGGAAGCTTAGTGCTGCTTCTAGCTGTTGATGGCCACTTTGGCTGTGACAGTAGTACATAATTTACATAGAGCTCAATCACAAATCTCATCAACTTTGACTATTAAACATGAAATAAAACAAATGGATGTTATGATAACAATAAACCTTACTTATATTGTGCTTTTGGGAACAAGGTTACAAAGTGCTTTACTAAAACACATGGTGAAAATAGTCAGGTGAAAGAACTAATTACATTACAAACACAAAGAATGAAACATAAGAGTATCATCAGGTTTAGTAAGATAGTTCAGCTAGTAAAAAGACAGAAGCACATAAAAGCATTAGTTTCTTGTGGGTGTTAGTAATGTAAGTGCTGTATCTTGAGCACGGATGTAGAACAGTGGTGGTTACATTTTTAAATCAAAATCACAGTTTGCAAGAGTGCAATTTTCAAATCGCAAGAAGCACGATTTTAGAATAATAATACTGAAAGAATAACCTGTTCCTTGCCCTTTCAGATTTCTTTTTACTAATGTTGCCATGACATGCAGCTACTAGTTTGTGAGTACATTATTATAACCGACTGAAATGATGGCCAAAACCATGAAAATAAGATTTAAGTTGTGAAAGGATGGACAGACAAGGTCACCTAGAACAATTTAATAGATATACAATCGGTTGCCATTTTATTAGCTTTACCCTAGCTAAAACAAATGGGGTCCAATACAAAAGTCCACCACCTCATTTATATTAATGAGGGCAGGCTAAATAACAGAAACACATCTCTGTATAATGCAACAGGGTTCAACAGCACCTCAAACTACATCCTCCAAAGTGCTCATACAGTCAAATCAACACAACTCTCTAAAATAGTTTCATATACTGTACATCCCTGTTGTTAAACTGCATAGTAGTGAGCATCGCTTTACTGTTTGTAAAAACAGTGTTCAAAGTTGGCCCCACCCCTCCTTCCCTGGCTCAGAGCCAGGAAGAGAATGCAGTGCTGGTCGAGCGACCGAGAGAGTTCATGAAGAGAGGGAGCGCTATACAAAGCAGTGAATCAGAGAAATAATAACGGCACAAAACACAGCCACACATCTACTTGAAGGTGCCACATTATGATTAAACCCTGAATGTATGTCAGTGTTTCCCACAGATTAGAAGGCAATTTGTGTCAGGTCGGTCGGTCGGTCCGTGCCAGACAGCCAGGGGGAGGGGGGGTGTCAGGGTGGGGGGGTGTGAGATACTTATTTTCGTAACAATCAAGTATCAAAAACTGAGGAGGACACGCTGTTGGATGCTGTCCTCCTCTCCTACTCTTTCTTCAATGCCTAATGAATCTATTTCTCTCCCTGACCCTGTCTTTATGATTGAGCAGCACTGGTTGAAGCCTGAAAATATTGTAAACAAATTAATAACATAACTAATTACACTGGTCGGACTGTTCAGCTTTGTTTCAGACTGATATCTCCGGTTCAGGCTGGTCCTCATCCTCAACACGTGCATTTTTCAGTCTAAAAGTTAAAAAATGACTTAACATTATTTATAATAAGTTTATTTGATTCACAGCTGCTACATATAGTGATTTGACCTCGACAACCCAACTGCATTTTACCGCAAACTTGCAGTTAACTTTCTAAAGCAGGCGCAATCACTTGTTTGCTAAGAGTCGGGTTCAGAATATAAAATATTTTATAGCACTTTTTAATGTGCGATTGTGTAAAGGTGTTCACCAGATACCAACCTTTCGTGAACTTGTGAATTTCGCCAGCCGTCTTCTCTCGTTTTTATGGAGACAGACGCTGTGTGCACAGAGGGAGGGGCTGTCTGTGTGTGTGTGTGTGTGTGTGTGTGTGTGTGTGTGTGTGTGTGTGTGTGTGTGTGTGTGTGTGTGTGTGTGTGTGTGTGTGTGCGCGCGCGAGACGCAAGTGAGAGAGACGGAGGAGAGCAGGGAAAGGAAATGCAGCTGAACGAATATACTGCGTATTTTAAATAGCGTTAAAAAAAATAAGTATAACGAAACGTATTGTGCGGCGGCAGGTATTGATAGTGCGGTGCACTGCCACAAATTAGTCTATGTGTGGGAAATATTGTATGTATTAGGGCTGTCAAAATGAATGCGTTAACGAGTTAATGCTAACTCCTTCTCGACATACTTTATTTGTTTACGTGCGACACACACACACACACACACACACACACACACACACACACACACACACACACACACACACACACACACACACACACACACACACACACACACACACACACACACACACACACACACACACAAAGATTACAAATAAAAATACTACAATGTGAAATAGTATTATGATATGTAGGGCTGAAACGATTCCTCGAGTAACTCGAATAATTCGATTACGGTACTAAAAATCCTCGATGCAAAATTATTTTCCTCAAAGCTTTGTTTAATCAATGTTACCAATGTTGTATCGCTCACGGTGTTTCCGCACGGAGGATTATTACTGTCGCACACTGGGCTGACGCTGCTGGCGACACATGCCATCAAGACTGACGCCGCAGATTCCAAAATGCAGAGAGAGCGTAAATAGTGAAGGGCTAAGAGAAGAGACAGGCTGGAGAAAACGACAAAGTGTCCAAAGTTTGGAATCACTTCAAACGTAATTAAAACAAAAACTCTGTACAGTGTGTCTACTGCAAAATCAAACTAGCTTACCACAATAATAGCACGACATCAGTGCTTCAGCATCTCAACAGAAAACATGGAGTCTAACTTAATCATCCATTCCACGAAGAGGACCCAACGATGAAACTACACCAAACACAACAACTACCAAAGACAAAGACAAGAAAATACGTAGTGGTGACTACAATCTGATCTAAAGAGCCAACTTGTTGTTGACTAGCCCTTCGGAAAAACAGCTGATTGTTGCGCACCATTTTCTCCGTCTTCACGGAGAATCAGCTGATCAACGATCTACTAGCATAAGTGCAACAGAGCTGTGTGACATTGTAATCAAATATATACATGAAAATAGGTTGAGTATAACTAATATTTACATATAGGCCTACTGTATATACAGATCAGTGTCAGGTTGAAACTTGTAGTTCTGAAAGTTAAGTTGCACAACTTAAGGTAATGTTTATGTATGTTTAATGTATGCCTTAGTTTGAGGTTGTTATTGCATTTCAGAAAATGTTTTCTTTAAAAACCAATAGTAATATGGCACTTAACTACACTTAATGTTTAGTTTTTTGAGAGATGATATTGTAAGCAATGTAGGCAATAAAAATGTTGTTTTCCGAAAATGAAACCAAACTATTGTATATTATTGCTCTTCAATACAATAAAAGTATTTCTTATCCGATTACTCGATGAATAATCGGTAGAATACTCGATTACTAAAATAATCGATAGCTGCAGCCCTAATGATATGATCGGCTTGCGCGCTTTCACTTCATGCAGGAGCAGATCAGTTTCTTCTCCTGAACATCTCTCCTTCCTGCTCAGCAAATCCTCCATCATAATAGCAATACTCCAAAGTCCAAACGCGCCTGGCTTTTAAAAGGGAATGGGAGATGATCTCTGATTGGTTTATTGCATGTTACGCCCAAAACACACCTATGAATTAATGAAGACACTAAGTACAACCCTTTAGAACCGGGCGCTTCATGCCGTGCGCTTAGATCGTTAAAATAGGGCCCTAAACAGCGCTGCTCTCTCCCCCTGTGTCCTATTGCGTAGCAGCACTGACAGTAGGGTTGGGGGAGGGAGGTGACGGGGCTGTCTGCAGGCGGAACAGAAGCGGGTTACTGTAATACGTCCATGAACAGGAGTGGATGGCTAGCAGAAACAAAGCTCCTTGATCAGAAATGGATCAATAAAAAGGGTCTATTGAATGGCAAGGTGAGTTTCAAAGACCTTCCAGATGGTTCCCTCCACAAGGCAAAAGTTATTTGGATGTACTGTTGATGAACTGAGTTACCACCGGAGTACGCTCACCTAAAGGATTATTAGGAACACCCTACTAATACCGTGTTTGACCCCCTTTCGCCTTCAGAACTGCCTTAATTCTTTGTGGCATTGATTCAAAAAGGTGCTGGAAGCATTCTTTAGAAATGTTGGCAGATAGATAGATAGGATAGCATCCCCCACACCATTACACCACCCCCACCACCACCAGCCTGCACAGTGGTAACAAGGCATGACAGATCCATGTTCTCATTCTGTTTGACTCTACCATCTGAATGTCTCAACAGAAATTGAGACTCGTCAGACCAGGCAACATTTTTACAGTCTTCAACTGTCCAATTTTGGTGAGCTCATGCAAACTGTAGCTAGGGCTGAAACGATTCCTCGAATAACTCGAATAATCCGATTACAAAAAAATCCTCGATGCAAAATGACTGCCTCGAAGCTTCATTAAATCAATGTTACCAACGTTGTATCGCTGACGGACGGTGTTTCCGCACGGAGCATTATTACTGTCGCACAGACGCGGCTCAGTCTGCTGCTGGCGACACATGCCAGAGCGTAAATAGCGAGGGGCTAAGAGAAGAGACAGGCTGGAGAAAACGACAGAAAGTGTCCAAAGTTTGGAATCAGTTCAAACGTAATTAAAACTCTGTACAGTAGGTCTACTGCAAAATCTAACTAGCTTACCACGATAATAGCACGACGTCTAACTTAATCATCCATTCCACGAAGAGGACCGACTAAAGTAAATCACAGAGTCGTATGGACGATGAAACTACACCAAACACAACAACTACCAAAATTAAAGACAAGAAAATACGTAGTGGTGACCACGATCTGATCTAAAAATTAATCGATTGATAAAGTGCTAGATTAATTGATTACAAAAAGAATCGATAGCTGCAGCCCTAACTGTAGCCTCATTTTCCTATTTTTAGTGGAGACGAGGGACTAACTAGGACTCTCATGCGATTAAAAATGTTAATTGACTGACAGCCCTAAAATGTATATTACCAAGAAAATCCAGCCAAATGTAGCTTCCATCCAAAAAGATTGTTATTGCCATTAAAAAGAAATCGGAATAGAAATAAAGATAAAAGTCTACTGCATACCAGAGCTGGCATTCAATCCACTGGGCCAGGTAGTGTCGCACCTCGATTGGGAAGTGCTGGCCATACAGCGCCTGCATCTGGTGCAAGGCCTCACCCTGCAGCTGCTGGGCCTGGATCCACATTGCCATGGTGCCCCTATGGAACAGGAGGATAGCAGGAGAAGAAGCCAGGGAAAGGATGAGAGGAAGGGGAAGGAACAGCAACAAGTAATAGGGAAGATGACCAGAGGGAGATTTAGCACAGCAGAGTAAAGGAGAGTAAAGAGAAGATGATGGGGAGGGAGATGGAGAGCAGGAAAGAGTTATCACAATGCTTTAAAGGAATGTCTTCCAGAAAAAGGAATTCAGTAAATAGCAATAAATAACCAAACTGGTGAGCAGTTTCAAAAGGATGTGTTGCAACAAATCTCTTTAGGTTACTTTAGATAAAGTGCAGCAGATAAAATATAGAAAATGATGACAAAATGCTTCAAAAACTGCACCTGCATCACAAATAGTGTGCACTTTCTACAATTCATAGAAACCTCCTCTTCCAATTTGCATACGGATACAATAACAAACTTGCCCAGGCATGTAACATAAACCTATTAGTACTACTGTTATCAAAATATGTTCATGAACTCAAGTGCAGTAATTAACTGTGCAAAAGGAGCACCACCATGGTCCAGCTCAGTACTAGCAATGTGTTGGCTAGTGTCAGAACTAAAATAAGAAGTAGTTAAGTTCTAAGATACACTAAGAGTCTTACTGTAAGAAGAAAACACTGCTTGGTGATGATAGTAAAACTATATGCTACATTTGACCAAAAAAAAAAAAAACGTGCTTTAAAAAAAATGTAAGCCGAGAAAATGTATATTAAAAGTTGAACCGCACCGCGAGTAGTCCATTTATTACACAGTCCTGTGTCAAGTTTTGGGATTGACGTTACATTCTCAGCTACACAAGAGGGCAGGACCCATCGGTCTGTAGCAGGAAGATTGCTCTCCCAAAAGTTTAGGAGATAGCTTAGCTTGCTAACATTACTGTACATTAAGATTGGCTCGTTGGCAACCATTATAGCAGCAAACTCGCAAATGGCGATCTCTGAGTATTGCTGAAAAGATATGAACATGCTTAGCGGGAAGGTAGTGAAGTTACGTTACGTTACTTTGGTGGGACCAGACAGCTTAATGTTAGCTAGCTAGCGAAGGTAAGCTAGTCTACTAACTAGCATAGTAGGAAAGCTCACTGATGAAGTAACTCTTGCAGCGCTCGACCTACACTTCACTTTGATTCGCCATGAGTAGCTAGTTAACATTAGTTAGGTCTTTAACTCACCTATTCAGAGACGGCAGCACACTGCTGGACGAGCAGCGGACAGCACCGCACACACACACACAACTTTCCAAGCCTCATACAGGTAGGTTGACGTGCATGTCACTTCGCCAACTACTGATGCAGCCTGGTTCCTACACTGCAGCTGTTGTTGACCAGCGTCAAGTTAACGATGACAGCTTCCGATTTAAGAAACAAAATAAAAGTCTTATTAAACCACTATATGGCTAATATCAGATGACACACATGAATAAAATGTGTTAAGGTAAGTTTGTTGGTGTTTTCTCACAATAATTATTTTTACGTTTTTGATTTAGTTACAAACATTAGTAACATTAGTTACCCTACATTTCCGGTCGTATTCATGCTAACTTCAGATAGCTTTGTACAGTCCTTCTAACAGCCCCACCTTTGTGCTGATCAAATCAGAACGAGGCAACAGGTTAGGGGAGTTATAAATAATAACAATAAAATAATAATAAGAAATTATTATTGTTCTTATTTTATATTTTAAATCTGTAAATAGTTTTTTTTTATTAATTTGGGGTTTGTCTGACTCTACATATAATGTATGATATATGTTGTATTGCTCTGCTTTCCAAATGACCTGTGGCTGATGATAATTTCATTGTCGATGAATACACAGAACTTTGCCTTGGGTTGTAGACAATTACTTGTAAGACTGGGCACCTGTTACTTATTGATATTATTTTAAGATATGTATATGATGTGGTCCTTGTGGAAATACAGATCTATGATTTCACAGTGACAATACATAAACACTATTGTGAGGTAAAAAAACGGTGAGCAGACCCTACAATTTTTTGATTTTTCACGTTCTACACATTCTATGGTTCTACCTCTGCAGTGTAACCATGTTTCTATGTGCATCTGACATTACGCTTACTTGTTAGACTTTAACATGATCTACAACTATAGTTTCCTATTATTGACAAATATGTTCGAATAGAAACACTAAATAAAACAACAATAACCAAACTAAAAGTCACATAGCACATTACATTAGATCATACAGGTCAAACCTTTTTGATTACATTTTGGAATCACAAGGTTTTTTTTGTGTCCAGTCCTTCACCTTTTCTGCTAACATTCAATAAAAACAGAAACTGTGAACCAAATAGCTTTTATTAATGAAATCATTAGTGGTTAAGCAATGAAACATTAAACAGGAATCAGTAATCAACAACAAAAAAGCAAGGAAACAGTAAAGTGTGAACTAGATTTGATGTTCCATTGATGTAGGCCTCAGCACATCTGCGTGTTGTTCCTGGTCTAACAGACATGGCATTGTTAATCCACTTTGAAGGGCTGAGCGTTCAACCACTGAAAGAATTATCTATCACAATTATCAAACAGCTAGAATATGTTTTCTTTGCTCACTGTGAAACCTGTGCAAATATTGAAATGATTTGGCCCGAGAAGCTGTTCTAAATGCAGAAGAAGTGCAGGCAGCGGAAGGCAAGAGGCTCTCTGTATGAAGTCAAAATGATGATGAATGATTCACATTATATACACACAAAAACACAAATAAAGCTGTGATGTTTCTGAGCTAGAAACTAAACTGTGACAGTACAAATACTGTGGCAATGTGTGAAACTTTTACGGTATGTAAAACAATTTTTTGAATTCACAAATGCATTGTGTGTCTGTCTCTGCATTAGCCCTTTGATAGACTGCTGAACTGTCCAGGGTGCACGCCCCATTCTGCGCAAATTTTGCTGGGATAGGTTCTAGCCTCCGCTACCCTGACCGGGATTAGTGCATAGGTGGATGGCAATGTATCTTAAAAATACTTAAAAAAATCAATTTTGAATGAATGAATTCTCACTCATACAATACCAGCAGTAGTGGTGAATATATAAAACATATTTATAAATGTTATTACAAATAAGTAAATGTGGACAATAGAGGAAACCTGTGGGGAAATATCTAAACAAAATGGTCATTTGTCACTTGGAGATCTGTTGAAATACACATTTGAGCTGGAGCAGAGGAAATTATAGTGAGATGATTGGACACTAGGGGTCAGTGTCAGACCGCAGCAATAACACACACACACACACACACACACACACACACACACACACACACACACACACACACACACACACACACACACACACACACACACACACACACACACACACACACAGACTCTTGTTTTGAAACTTAGCCCTGTGAATAGACAGGTCCTGAGAGTACACATTTTTTTTCCAAAGTATTCCAGAGAAGCAACTGCATCAGCAAAAATTTTAAGAAACTTTTAAGAGATTTAAGAAGAACATTTTTATGAGAAGATAATGAAAGTGGATACCATCAGTGAGGGAAATGCATTGGACCTATGGATGAGCTGTTTCTCCCTTCTTTTTTTTGCAGATTTTGCAGACCTTCATTTTCATGGTTATTCTTTGGCAGTAAAATGTTGCGTAAAAGTATGACATGCAACAAGGTGTGCTAAAACTACAACTATTAAGCTACATTTTGTCAGTAAAGAAAGAAGATGACATCAGCCAAGTGTAAATTGTGGTCACATACAAATTCATACACAAATATCTAAATGTGAGTTCATCAAAATCTAGAAATCACAAAGCAAATCACTGTGCTTCTAAATAATGAGTAACTTTAGCAGAGTAACATAACACTTCAGTATTTAAACAGCTGAACAACAAAAAGAGGTGGAAGGAATACTTATGCGTGTGTGGTTTGTAATACAGAAGGAATTTATGCATTTTAAGAACCAATATGTACTGTGTTTTTGAAAAATTTGGCCTTTGGGAATCTGCTATTTGACAGTCTGTGAGATAATTTTCTTCATGTTATACTAATACTACTGAACATTCAGTGACAGAAGATGATTTATTTTTATAAGCTCATCCCACTAGTTGTCAGTGGTTGTGGTTTTAATAAAAAATATGAAACAGGAAAGGAAATGCTGACAAATTACACTTTCTTACAATGGGAATGATGATGTCCCCTCCTAATGATTTCTTGATCATGTCAGTTTTTGGCTCGCCACCCTTCCCCAACCAACATCAAAGTTATTTTCAGTTTCCTCTTCCCATTTTCTTCTTCTTTCAAATTTCTTGATCATTTTTCTTTTTATGGTTAAGAAGAAAAATGTAAAAATAAACAAAAAAAAAAATTTCATGATCATCTACACTATCCAAACACAAATGGACTCTACACAACCCTTGAAGTGTGATTGCAAAGATGGGAAGATTTTCATTAAGCCATTTAAATTAAGCCTTTTCAGATTTTTTTAAGCACACAACCTGTTGTTGAATAAAGTAAAACCTAAGATGTTAAAAAAAATTCACAACTTGGGTCTTTTTTTTTTAGTTTTGTCCATCATTCCTATTGGTAAGAGTAACATTGTCCTGACCAAGTTTACAGCTGAAGATCTAGGAATGCTACCCTGCTCTCTGTGCAATGTGTACAGTTTTTCTACGCTAGAATTCTACTGTACCTGGCCCTAGCTTTGCTCTTTGGTAATGTTTTGGCCATTAAACAATGAACTGAAAGGTACAAAAACCTTTGCAAAGATCCACAGGGAACTGCAGGGACAGGTGATAATTCCTCACTACAAGCGACAGCGTTCAAACTACATGAGTCATTTGTATATAGGTACCCTCTTCAAGACAGGGCCTCATGATTAGCCAATAAAGCAGGACCCACCATAAAGCGTGATTTATGCTTCTAAGCTAAGCTAAGTACGTAGGTATGTGGAGACGTGGACCTACGTTGGACCCTACGCCATAGCCTGACGTGCAACTGTCCAAAAATGTAACTACACGTCGCGGTGACGCACGTCCCTCGGCCGAGGCTTGGTAGCGTTGCATCCCCCCCCCCCGACTCATTTCCTGGTTCTCCTTCTCCATAAACAACATGAGATCAAGGAGAGGGTTAACTTCTCCTGCTCCAGATTTCCCACCGTGGTCAGAAAGAACAGAGGAGACACTTTGGTTCTCTCACTAGGACTCTAGAGTCGCTACCCACTCCAAGCTAATCGCCGTCACTCTCTCAATTTACCGCACACTCCCCCACACACACACACACACACACACACACACACACACACACACACACACACACACACACACACACACACACACACGTGTCGGCCCTAAGAGATCAACACACACACCAACGCGCAAGTAAAAACTTCAAGCCACTTACGTAGGCTACGGCGAAAGCTCTGCGTGGAGCCTCCGCACAAACATAAATCAAGCTTAAGTCAGTTATCATGTCAGTTGATATTGTGCTTTAAAGCTATAGTGCGTAGTTTCTGTCTCCCCCATGATGAATTCTAAGTAATGACAACATTAGTAATGTTGCATCCACATGATACAAGCCTTCCATAATCGCTCACCACCCCCCATCCTAACCCTCTAAACCAACATCCCGGTTCAACTTTGACCTAATACTCAACCTAGTTGTGCTTGTGCACTATTTCCCTGTATGATGAAAGATTATGACTGACAGTTTGGGTGGTCCCTTTTAAATTTTACCTCCAAATAAAGTGGATTAGATAATCTGGACTAAATGATGGCTTGCTAACCACCTGTCTGATCGTACGAGTGACCCGTCAAACAACGATGACGCAATTTCCCCCAAATTGTGAGTACAAAGTTATCATAACGGATAGAAATAATGGCCAAAATGGTAACAAAAAATAAGACCCAAGTTGTAATCAACCATAATTACTCTGTAGCATTCTTCCCAATCCCCACAATTATTCAATTTTTACAAAAGAACCTCAGGGATTATGTTAGGAATTTGGCAAATTCCTTATTCTTTATCTAGTCACTGTCTCTATCTCTGTCTTCATTCTCCTGCAAAGCATCATGGCTGTCGTCCTCTTCATCCTCCTCAGCCTCTTCCTCATCTCCACCTCCATTCATCATCTCCATCTCGACCTCCACTGCACCCTCCTCAACCTCATCATCCACTCCACTGAAGGGATCAGCATCCTGGGACACCTCCACCATCTCGGTGCCTTGGACCACCTCAATGGCGCCCTCGCGGACTTTCCTGACTTTGAAGGTGAAGGGGGGCACCTTGTACACAGCCGTCTTGGACCGGGCGTAAACAACATGGTCTGGTGTGAAGGCCTTCTTCACCTTGTCCCGAGATGTCTGGATCTTCTGCTTGTGCTCAGGGTTGACACTCATCCGTGTTCCAAGCTTCCCCATCTTCTTCTCAATGTTGTGACGCGTCTTCTCCAGGTTCTGTCTGGTCTTCTGCTTGGTCTTCTCTAAATTATCCTTGGTTTTCTGCCTTGTCCTCTCCAGGTTCTCCTTGGTTTTCTGCTTTGTCTTCTCCAGGTTCTCTTTGGTCTTTGCTCTGGTCTTATCCATCTTCTCCTTTGAGAAGACCGTCTTCAGGGTTTGTACGCGCTGCAGGCTGCTGCGCTTGATGCGCTCAGCGCGGGACTCCTCAATGGTCTCCTCGATCTCCACCCCCTCTTCATCTGATGAGAGGTCTACATGGGGTTTGTCTGCCTTCTCTCCGTCTCCTCTCTCCTCCTCTTCCACAGCTTCCTTGAGCTCCAGCAGGCTGCCTCCTCTGCTTCCTGACACAGACTCAGAAACCTTCATGGATTTAGAGATGCTTAGTTTTGAGGGAACCTTCACTTCATCCTGTGGAGAAGAGAACATAAAGAATCCATGTTAATGTGATTTAATGAACCTTGATGAAATTCAAGTTTTACACATGGTCAATGAACGTATAGACAGAGAAATGCAATTCTTATTTATTCAATATAATACTATTTTTTTAGCCACAAAATGTAGAAATTATATTATAAAAGGTTGAAGTGGAAAGTCACAGAGAAACTGAGAAACTGATCTATTTTGAGATATGAATCTCTAGTAACTCAGACTGCTAGCACATGCTATAATTAATGCACATATGTGTTAAGTTGATGAATTTTTGCATGTATATACATGTTTAATTGTGCATTTTTTCATTATCTTTCTATGTGCACAGGTACACACAAGCTAACTGTGGTGAGAAACATGAATCACCATATGTTTGCTACACAATAGAGGCATTAAAGATGTGGGCTGATTACGTTTGGCAGAGGCCAAGACCAAGTGGAATCTGTAACAAGACTCCAGCGTTCACACAAGACTCCAGGGAGACATGACAGAGAAAAATGTAAGTGTCTCAGAGACAAAGGAATGGAAACATTGAAATGGAAATAGGTTGCGGGGGGGGGTTGTGGTAGCTGTGAGCAAAGTGTTGAAGAGTTACGCAACAAAGTCACAGTTTGAGTGCAAAGCTGCACATACCCTTCTACTCACACACACACACACACACACACACACACACACACACACACACACACACGGTCCACCATGTTCCAGTCGGGATCAGGTAGGATTGAAGTTTTGTGGTTTAATTGTGTTTCTCTCTGCAGACTGACACATTCTCTGATTCTCCCACATCTTGTATTCATCCAGAAAATATTCCCTGATTACAGAGACACTAAATATCTGCTACTAGCAACACTTACTCCAACTCCAGTTTCGACTGAAAATGACATTAGAGGGGCTGGCCACTGATTGGTTAGGGCAAATTAAAACAAGAAATCAGCCAACATGATATCAGGCTAATAGAATTTACTGAAACAAAATCAGTCTGATTATGAGGCTAGTAATTTCAATTTCAATTCCAATTTCTTTTATAGTGTCAAATCATAACCGAAATGATCTCATGACACTTTACAGATAGAGTTGATCTAGACTCCACTATCATTCACAGAAAAACTTCCTTTTAACAGGCCGAAACCTTGGACAGAACCTGGCTCTTGGTGGATGGCAATCTGACATGACTGGTTGGGGGAGAGAAAGAGATAGAGAGAGAGAGAGAGAGAGAGAGAGAGAGAGAGAGAGAGAGAGAGAGAGAAAGATACATACATACATACATACATAGATACAAATATGACCATAGTATGTAGACTAAAGAAATGAGACAGAAAGGACATTGTGGTGTGGCGGGTAATTTAGTTAATTAATATTGTAAATGGGACATATGCAGTTTTTATACTTTGATGATACAATGATTTGTGACTCCTTGATGTTTCCCTGTAGGGCCACCTTTAAAAATGTCTACTTGTTCTCAAAATGTAATTGGCAGAATGGCGTGAAACAGGTTCCCACTGCCCAAAAGATGGACCCATTCTATTTTGGCTAACTACTAGCAACCACAGGACGCCACTTTTCATGCAAGATTTCCATGCAAATTTTGATTTTAATGACCCCATGACCTTTCGTCTAGCACCCACATCAGGACAAAGTAGGCTCTCTACATGCAAGGCTCTAAGAATAGCAGTTCCATCATTGTGGGTGTCATGAATCCTGCAGCCTTCAGGGCCCACTAGCTTGGCTTTGGTTGATGTTTAGTCTTGTTACATAAAAGCTTGGCTTAGCACCGTTTTTACACCTCCAGCACAGAACCCTGTATACAAAGCACAAGTAAGTATGAAGGCCTGACCCCAGCCCGCCCTGATAATGCATTGCTGCACAGGACCACTTTATGCTCTTCTGCTTCTAACATCGTCTATCCCTCCATTCCACTTGCTTTTCCTTCTCCCATAAACCTTTTTTCTTGCCTTTCCCTGTTTGCATTGCAGATGAGGAAACCTTTCTTTCCCTTTCTCTCATGTGCCTCATTCACCTCGTAAATACAATGCTCCAGCTTGTTAATGAAGGAATGGAAGGAGGGGTGATGGGAGGGGGTCTTCCTCTTTCCATCACAGCAAATCCTCCAATCCAATTGGGCTCCTGAATGTCTGCATGAGGGCCAATACTTGTTGTACGTAGTGTCTTTTCCTCTCCCTCTACACCACCTAACTATGTTCAAAACAGGAACACAGCAGAGCCAGAACAAAGGACCACAGGGAAGAGGGGGGGGGGTAAGGTGTGGAAAGGGAAGATTCTTCTCTTCTGTCGTATGAATCGAGTAATAGCACAAGTGGGATGATGCTTCAGAGTCTTGGAAAACCATCTGCTCTGCAGGAAGATGATAGCATCAAAGTGTTGGCTGGAAGGTGGAGGTATGAGAGCTGGGGGGGTCCTGTCTATTGTGTTGTGTTACAGTGTAATGGTGGTTTTATGAAGGTATTGTACTGCAGTATCTTGGGTAAACTTGACCTTGGATGAGGGAGCTTGGCTTTCCTGAACAGCTGTGTTGACAGGCGTGGGTGCTGGAAAATACCTGCCTCGCTAAAGTTCATTACATCTTGTTTCAATCTCAAAGACAATGCAGTGAGTGTTGTAAATCGCTTACAGTAAGCAACGTGTGGTCCAAGTTTCTGACATGGCCTCACAGTTTGTCACAAGAGCCCTTATTGAATGTGGACATTAGGGTTGAATGTTTGCATGCAGTTTTTTCTTGCGGGAATATATCACTTCTTTCCATGGAGAAGGTATTTTACTACCATATCTTAAAGGAATAGTTCGACAATATGAAATGGAAAAAGGAAAATTGTAAATTTAATTAACATCAGCCCATCAGAGTATGAGATATTTTACATGCAAAGTTGACATCTTGTCCTGGGAGTAGTGCTAGAAAAAAGTACTTGTCCAAAATGAAAGTGAGACCATTAAGGTAAAAGTCATTCAAGTCATGGCAAACTACTAATTAAACTTTGATATATCTTGTGCACAAATAGACATTTTCAGGGAATCACCAGAAACATTGGGGACCATGACTATCCAAGGCTAATCTTTTCACAATCACACCAGCAGACATCTTTCTCTAAAGTCAACCCGACAAACCACCCAGTTGATCATCCAACTGAACTAAAGACCATCTTGCGATGGAATCACACCAGCCGCAACGCTAAATCGCTATACTTTCGGCACCCTTGCTCAGACCACATCCATTTTTGAACGCAGCCTTCATTTTCATTTCAACTACACACCTGTAAAGTCGTGTGACTGCATCTTGCACAGTTGCAACGCTTTGGCGGTGACATAATCTGTCCACAGACATAAACACCTGGCAAAGAACTCAAAACCACCGATGTGGTAGTTCCTGCTACAGTATTGGTAAATACTTGTCATTTTAGGCCTCATGGAATATTTACTAGTTACAGTAATACACTGTGTAAGCCAGAAAAAGATTAATATAGCTGAATCCCGTAAGCTTTTACAGTAAAATTAGCTGTAGCTGTGCAGTGTAGTGTGTGCTCGGGAAAGCCCAGTCTGTCAGTTCAGAGTGTAGGAAGTCACAGGCTAATGTGTTTGCAGAGGGATTCAACACAGAATTTTGTGCTGCGTGTATGTGTGTGTATGTGTGTGTGTGTGTGTGTGTGTGTGTGTGTGTGTGTGTGTGTGTTGTGTGTGTGTGTGTGTGTGTGTGTGTGTGTGTGTGTGTGTCCAAGTACATGGAAAGAGTGTATGGGGAAGTTCAGGCATTCACCTTAGTGTGTTGACTTCCTGACCCTCCTAATTTAATGGGACATTGTTCTCCATGAGGCTGTTGCACAAAAGACAGGAAGGTACAGTACACTCGGAGCCATGGAAAATAGACGAATGAGGTATGTAATGGTTCTGTGAGATAGTGTGTTTTGTGTGTGTGTGTGTGTGTTTGTGTGTGTGTGTGTGTGTGTGTGGCAGTGACTACATTTTGCCTTTAGATTTTTCAAAACATGCACATGGAGTTAAGTTCCATATCTGGTTTGCACTTGAATTACAAAATGACAGTCAGAAGAGAAGAAAGTTGCAAAACACATTGAACCACAATGTGTGTGTGTGTGTGTGTGTGTGTGTGTGTGTGTGTGTGTGTGTGTGTGTTTGGTGCATGCATGCGTGTGTGTGGAAGAGAGGGAGTGAAAGCGAGAGCGAGGGAGAGAGGGTTGGATCTTTCTTTCTTTCTGTCCTCAGTCTGTCAGGGGTGGACAGATTGCTACGTGCAGTGACTCATGGCTAGTGGAAAAGTTATTCATTTGAAAGGTGGTTGCTTTTACTGTGGCTCTCTCTCGCTCAACAACTTTTAGCTCTCTGGCATAATACATTTTACTGTAAGAACACTATATTGCAATATATTGCGGATAGATTTATTGATTTGTAATAAATCTCAAAGATCCACATTTTTCTGACAAAGCAAGTTCAAACTGAAGTAGAGGCAAGAGAGAATAATAACATCTTAAATCTAGGTATCCATTACTGTAACTGATCATTAACCAACCACTGCTTTAGTATAGGCCTATAAATAGGTCAAAGGTCAGACTACCAGATCAGATTTGTTGAGACCAAGGGGAGTAGGAGGGAGAAGCAAGGGATAACAACAAGGACAAGTTCAAGGCGGAAGAGTTGGAAGAAGAGGAGGAGGAGGAGGAGAAAGAAGAGGAGGAGTTGGAAGAAGACGAGGGCAAAGCAGAGAAGGAAGGAGAGCCATCTCTGATGAGATCAGGGCCACACTTATTGATCACTGGTGATTCCCCCCCGCCCCCCTCCTCCACACACACACACACACACACACACACACACACACAGACACACACACACACACACACACACAAATGTCTACAAATGTCTTCATTTTGAAAATGAACCTTTGGTTTGCATATGTGCTACTGTTACAACATGTTTTGTCAAATAACTACTTTCTGTTTCATTGGTGTTTACAGTGAACCTCTCAACCCCCCTCAGCAGATTCCTTTCACTGTACAGTGGAACATTGTATGGAAATGTAGATATAAGCGTATGAAAGACCAAAGAGCTTTAGATTTAGAACAACAGTGTGTACATGGTATATCGAAAAATGAACTATTACGAAAAAAAGTGTTTGCCATTTGATGCAAATGCTTCATTTAGAGATGTGTTTATGGTATTTTGAATGCAGTGTTTCATGTTGAAGGAGATGTGAGGCATTTTGCATTTTGTGTGTGCAGTTTTGGGAATTGTGTGTTGACTTATGAAAAAAGGAGACATAGTTTTGAAAATGTGTGTAAGCAGTTGGAAAAAACTGTAATATGATAGTTCTTACAAAATTCTATCATATGATTTTGTGTGTGT
This sequence comes from Perca fluviatilis, assembly GCF_010015445.1. Classification (NCBI taxonomy): domain Eukaryota; kingdom Metazoa; phylum Chordata; class Actinopteri; order Perciformes; family Percidae; genus Perca; species Perca fluviatilis. The sequence goes on along the minus strand of NC_053132.1, from coordinate 31,968,744 downwards.
GTGTGTGTATGTGTGTGTGTGTGTCAGCTGCTGAGATCAGCTGGCTGATGCTCTGTGTTGTCAGCACAACACAGTGTTTCTCTTTCCTGATGAGCGTGCATGGTGACTGTCCCATCGATATAAAACAACCGTGCACTCTGCTGTCCAACACCAGCGTTTAGGCCAGAGCCCCTTCACTTATTCACACTCACAAAGATGAAAATTAAAAAAGAAAAAGCACAGCCTGTGTTTGCCACTGTCTTTTTTATATTACCACTAGGAGAGTCAAAGTCAGATATGTTAAAAATCTACTCAAAGGGGATTTAAAAGGTAAATATGTTTACATGTTTCAGTTATGTATGATTTCAAGCTGATCATTTTGCAAACCATGCTGCATTGATTTAAAAAAAAGAAGTACTTTCTACTTAATTTTTTTCCAAGAATCTATTAGTTTAGTTTCATTTCTGTACCATATGAAACTTGCTTCAGTTGTGTAGTCCATCAAAGTGAAGTCAAGTCTGGATTTATTTTTGTTCTTTGAGTTTAAGGTGTTCTTCATCTTCACCTTGTCCTTTTTTTACATCATTACCTCAACCTTGTTGTACAATTAACACGTATCACTCTAAGCCTGTTATTCTGTCTGTGCCTGTGTGTTTCGTGGAAGTCTCCTTTCAGAGATGTTGGGGATATTTCATGTAGGCATATTTGGATTTTCTGGGCGTAGCCAGTGGTGAGCCACAGAGACTATTAACCAGCACAGGGAAACCATGGCAGCAGCAACAATGCCCGAGCAGTCACATCAGCCAAGTGTGTGCTAAGTGTGTATACACTTCTAGAGGCAGGGTGAAGTAATAATTCGTGTGTGTGTGTGTGTGTGTGTGTGTGTGTGTGTGTGTGGCGCACCATAGGTCTGTCTGTGCAAGTAAGTACACAGATGTGTGTCTGTGTGTGTGTGCACGTTAACTTGTACAAACACGTGCTTATACAGATGTGTAAATGTGTGTGTGCGTATTGGTATGTTCAAGTAGGTATGATTATGATTACTGTATATGAACATGTGTTTGTGTATTGTTTTGTATTTGTGTATGTGCATTTGAGCAGTTCTCTGACTGTGTGTGTGTGTGTGTGTGTGTGTGTGTGTGTGTGTGTGTGTGTGTGTGTGTGCGCGTAGTATGTGTTAGGACAAGGAGCACACCATGGAAGCTTTCCACTCTCAGCCCACACTGCAACCACTCATCAGCCTTATGTAGCGCGAGAGAGAGGAATCCCGCTGCAACACACCCCTCTCTGTTTCTGTTTTCCTGTTTAAACTCAAAATCCACCAAGAAGTCCCCTACTGCTGTGGAAAGGCCAGATGCATGTGTGTGTGTGTGTGTGTGTGTGTGTGTGTGTGTGTGTGTGTGTGTGTGTGTTGTGTGTGTGTGTGTGTGTGTGTGTGTGTGTGCACACGCACACACACACACACACACACACTCAGACACACAAAACGGGGAATCCTCATGATATAACTGCTGATGTAAAAAGGGACTGGGGAAGTCTAAGAAGCAAATGCTCGTCCCTAGAAGGGCTTTTAAACAGTCATAAAAACAAGCATTAAACATTGCCACAATTAAAATACATAAAGCACATACAAGACACATACATCTGGTACTTTTCCTAGTTTTGGATAAAAGAGCTTTTCTACACACAGCACACTGTAAATCCATTTTAAAACAACTGGCAACACATAACACAAGCTAAGCCAAGTCCAGGCGAGTGCCATGGAAATAATAATGGAATATTTTGGACCACGGACAGACAGAAGATGGGCATTTTATGTAGCGGAATCATGCTTAAATGGAGTATAATGTTCGAGGCACATAAGGCAGCAGACCTTAAAACTCTATCAGCTGATGATCAAACAGCAACATGCAGTGTGGAGGATGCTGTGTCAATCAGTTTTATTGAGGAAGAGTTCTGCCACGATTATTATTGGAGTGGATCGCATAAATATCAGAGAGACATATCTTAAAAACCTGCAAACTAACCAGCACAGACTAGCACTACACTGGCCAGGTTTAGGAGCCAACCCAGACAGAAAACTGTTGACCTCTGAAATAACATCCAAGTTACAGGAACCAACAGGGTTTATGGGGAATGTGGTTTTAATTGCTTATTGCAAAAAATGTCTCCTATTACGTCTTTGTTCACTTTTGTAATTAAACCATTGAAATATGTATCTGTGACATGCTTAAACAGTGTGTACAAAATAGCACAGGAATCATAAAGTCAGCAGACTCTATATCAGTGCCACTAATAAAGGCCCTGCTGAGCTAAGCCAGTTCTCACGACGGTGACCATGGACATTGACCTAGCTAGACATGGTCTGTCCTGCCAACATATCCTCAAAGCTCCGAAAACGCTAGAGTAAACTTTAAAGCAGGGTTTCTTTTGTTAAATCAACCACATACAGTACCAGTCCAAAGTTTAGACACGCTTTCCCATTCAAGTGAATCAGTAAGCGTGTCCAAACTTTGGACTGGTACTGTATTAAAAATCTAAACAGGTAATTGCATGATTAAAAACATCTTAAACCTTGTGGTTGTGACTGGTGTGTGCTGTTGCAAGTCCGCCCCCAAAAGCATCATGGGATACCCATAAAATGGGCAGAGCTAGAACACTCGAGCACACTGAGACCTAGGCTATGTGTGGACTTTAAATTGGGACAGTACTTGGGTCATGAATGAGGATTGTTTCACATGTCCATTAAACACAAGTACAGACAAAAAATGCAGATTGAGATAAGCCTAATATCATTACATTATTTTACATTAGCCATCATAAATGACTGTTCATACCAGACCAAGTAAGGCTGTAGCAACAAACCCCCGAGTGTATTGGATTGAGATAGGGTGTGCCTATTAATTCCAAGTTGTATTTGTAAGACGGAAATAGTTATTTAAAAGTTGTGTGGCCTTAAGTTAAATGATATCCCAACCTCTGTCATTACAGTATCAGAGATGGTTTACATTGCCTACTGTTTTCTTACTAAAGCCAATATCAACTTGCTGATATAGTATCAGTCTAATCCTAATGCTCACCCTGTCAGACTGGCTCCTTTGGGTGATGGATGAGAAGGCATACATTGCTCTAACCAGTCAAGGGACTGTGTGTTTTTCAGTACATTTCTCATATGAGTGCCATGGGAAAGAGTGTGATGGTCGCACACACAGCATTACTCTCTGGGTAGAGAACTCCTTACTCTCCTGCTGTTTTCCACTGGTCCCCTTTAATCAGAGACATGGGACCAGAGAGAGAGAGGGAGGGAGAGAGAGAGAGAGAGAGAGAGAGAGAGAGAGATTGCTATATAAAGTGATGGCATGCCACAGCTCCCTGAGGGGGGAGAGAGAGGGATGAGTCACCAGGCCTGTTGTTGCCATGGAGCACAGCGGCAACCTCTCTTCTTTCCTTTTGCCCCTTTTTCACTTCCCTCCATTCTCTATTAATTCCTTCCAGCCTTCATTCCATCGCCCCTTTCCTTTCGTTTCTCTCTACCTTCCTTGTTTTCTACTTGACGTGGTTTCCTTACAGTGAGTGGTAGGAGAGTGAACTCCGATTCTCAGATCCCTGAGGAATGAGACAGATCAGCGTCACAGCTCCATGGCAACCAAACAAAGAGAAACCAAAATATGCCTGTGCCACTTGTGTGTCAGATAATCTCGCTTGTTTTCTATTCAGTTCAGTTTGCATTAGAATTAGTAAAATGATCCTAATTCATAGACAGCTATCCCATCTGCACATCACAGCTTTGCTTTAAAGTAATGTTTTTTTTTTTTTTGTAATATATTCATCAGAAATGGGGAGGGAAATAATAAGCATTGAGAAAACAGCACATGGCCTTGTTGGCATTGGTCTTTGAACATTACTGTATAGGCTGTTAACATGCAAGAAGCAATATCCAGTTTAGCCACCATTTTATTTGCAGTTTATTTTGCTACATTATTTTAGGCTAATAGAAAGTAAGCGGTTCATTTTGCTTCAGGTCCCAATTATGTTTCCAAGTCATGAATATTAAAAGATTTGGTGTTTTATTTTTTATTTAGCATGACAATCCATGCTAAACATTACAATGTTTGTTAGCTTAACATACTTGGCTATTTAGGCTAACTCAAATGGAAGGAGTCTCTGTCTGTCTGTCTGTCTGTTTGTCTGTCCTTCAATTTTGGAACCCAGGAAAGTGTCAAGTGGGAGCTCTTGAGATCTATGGGATGTATTTATTAGCAGTGCGTTATGTACACACTATGTAGTGTATTGAGAGGGGATCCTATGACACCACCAAATGGCATGCTGGGTACAGCTCGCTCTCCATCACTTGCTACAGTACATTCAAAAACGGATAAAGAAAGAAATACCGGTGAAGTTATATTGTAACAAACTCAAACATGTCAAGCATCAGCAATGTAACTTTCGGAATTTTTCCTGGAAATAGCCTTGTCCTAAATAGCTAGCTGTTAGCAAATTACAGGTATACTCTAAGGGACGCAATTATGTGGCACACATGGAGAAGTTAGCCTTCAGGGCTTTCTGCAAGAAAGGGTTAAACCCAAACCAGTATCTTTTCCTAAACTTAACTAGTTTGATAAATTGTTTACAGTTTCTTATCGGCTTAGTGAAGTTGCCATGTTAGGTAATGTTGAACTATTCCTTTATATCAGTTCCATCACAATATTTTCCTCACCTCCATCCTCTCCTCTCCTGGCCAGATGTGTCTCCTTGTGTTATTTTGTGGCCAACATCTGATGACATTTCCTACAGTGCTTGAAAGCATCACAGCATGTTTCTTTGTGTATTCAGGAGCTACAACAGTTTGCATGACCTTCTTTTCTGGTTAAACAGAGGAGCTTTGTAATGATACATACATGAATCTAGCACAAATAATGATTTCTTGAAGTGTTTCCAAGGCTGCAGACACGTGTGTGTGAGGCAGCCCACTCCTTTCAGCTCTCACTGCAAGACACAGCTTGCCATTGTCGACTATCAGTGGCAGTTGCTTTTACGACATACTTTGGTTTGCGGGTATTCTGATCATGTACTTTCATGTACTGTAGAAGCACACACACACCACACACACACACACACACACACACACACACACACACACACACACACACACACAATCCTTTGTAGTGAGTAAACACAGAACCCCATCATTATTAATTCCACCTGTGAGTGATACCATCCCGATGGAAAATAACATTCCAGTGCCATATCCAAATACACAAGATGAGCTTACTATCCAGAAATTTTTAATTTTACTTGCACACTTTGAACATTCAGCTGAGTCCTACTAGTAAAATGGGATCTAATTATTATGGGACGAGCAGCTGAAGCATGGCAGCCCTGTCTCTGGCCCACTCTGGGTCTATGTACAGTTCCCCATGCTTGACTAACAGGAACTTAGACAGCGAGGGATGACAGTAGTCGTTCCCATGGCCACCCTGTGTTACTCTTTCCAATAACAATGGAGGAGGTTGGTGTTTATAGAGAGATTTATGGAGCTGCAGAAAAAGTGTTTTCTTCCTCTGCTGTTTGCTCCTGTCCTTCTCTGTAAAATGTGTCCTCTGCTTTAAGATAACAGGAATGTTAGGCTACTGATGGGCACAGTCTTTTACAGTGAATGGAAGCTACTCATTTTTAAAGAGGTACAGTCATTATTTATTGCACTTCCCAAATGTTCTGGGACATTTGACTAAAAAATGAAACATTAAAGACTGACATTACTGTCTAGTATAGGACCAACTCAAAAAAAGTCTTGTCATGAAACCTATTCGCACGGGATTAGTATCATCTGGGGACCTCTAACGGATTTATCTGTACCACGAGAGTTGGGTACCCAGAGGCGCGTGGAGGATGGCCGTGGAGGACAGCCAGGGCGAGGCCGCCGCACCGCACTTGAGTCTGGGTTCCGTGTCTTTTGGGCCAGTCCTGGTAGAGGTTACCAGAGGCGCATTCCTTATCCCCGCCGTGGTGCCACCCACACAGCATCACCGTCTGCCCTCAGACGGAGCGCATTGACTCGGGGAGGGGGATCTCCGTTCGGGCAGCGGTCCAGACTAGGTTGGTTACTTGTAACGTGTTACTCTAATCTGAGCACTTTTTTCAGTAACGAGTAATCTAACGCGTTACTATTTCCAAACCAGTAATCAGATTAAAGTTACTTATCCGAGTCACTGTGCGTTACTGTTTTTGTCATTTTCCTTAGTAAAAATATATATATATATATATTTCTTTCTTCTTGCGTCTCAGGGAGTGAAGTCACGAATGCGACAAGTCACGTTTTCAGCATGAGGACAGGTCACGTGTACCACGCAGCGACACAAACGTAAACAACAATGGAGGGAGGAGAGAGATGCGCGCTTTCTAGCTGGAAATACAGTCACTATTTAGAGTTTGTGTCAGCCAAAGACGGCAATATTTAGGTTGGTTGTACACTCTGTGCTGGTGGTGACAAAGGGCTATCTAGCTACAAAAACACTACGTCAAATGTGAAGAAACATTTGGAGTCATAGCACTGCAGTCAAACTTACAGAGCAAGTCCCAGCAGGTGGTGCGAAGCAGAGAAAGGAGGTCCCCACCACCCGAACAACAAAAGCTGGATTTCGGTGCAAAACCAGTAAGTGGGGGAGAGTTGAAGAAGTTGGTCGGGCAGTAGGCCTATGTTGTAGAGGAAATGCTGCCCTTAAACACGGTTGACTCGCTCTCTTTCGTGCCATAATAAACCAGATCCGACTACTGGCAACACCGAGCTGCCTCACAGTAAACCGGATGTCATGTTTATGTTGAGGCTGTGGGGGTGTTGTCGGCAGTTGCTGAATGTAACTAATAAAGTAACTTGTAATCTAACTTCGTTACTTTTAAAATCAAGTAATCTGTAAAGTAACTAAATTACTTTTATAATCAAGTAATCTGTAAAGTAACTAAGTTACTTTTTCAAAGTAACTGTGGCAACACTGACCTTATCCCATATCTGTCTTCACCACAGGGATAAAAAGGCGCACAGGAAACAAAAACCTTGAAAAAATGATATATACGACAATGCCAAATCACAGACATGTCGATTCACACGGGACTAATATTATCACAGGACCTCAGTGTTCGGCGAAATATGGTAGGTCATTTGCTGGGGAATTTTTACTTGACAAATTACAGACATGGCCGAGTCACACAGGATTAAGATCACAGACAACCTCTGTAATTACAAATGACTAGAGGTCACCAGGTTATGCTAATCCTGTGCAAGTAGGGCTTTAGGCCACATCCACACGCATTACTTTTGCTACGTTTTACGCTTAGCGTCCACACTACTTAGGTTGAAAACACTGAGATCGTGTTTTAGTCTGGATGGTCGGAAACGGAGAGTTTTAAAAAGGTCACCCATCTTATCAGTCACGACGTGTCCTTTCCTGATTCGTCACGCCCCTAAGCGACTTTGAGTCCATGAAAAGCGCTATATAAATTCAATTTATTATTATTATCATATGACCCTTTTGGAAGAAAACATACAACATCGCCTTGGCTACCAGTGGTTATTCAACATGGATAACAAACTACAGGCCCTGCTGACTTAGCTACTACTGCCTAGATGCTATTGTTCAAGTGATTTGTTGATTTGTGAGAATTCCAATGTCTAGCCGGCAGTGTCCACTGTTTCCACTGGCATGAGAATACCCAGTGTACAGGAATGGTCTGTGATAGCGTTTTCGGGCGTATTTGTATGATGGAAGTCAGGTGTAGTGTTGAACAATAAAATGATCCCTGCCCCGTTGTGGGTCCATCCATCCATCCATCCATCCATCCATCCATCCATCCATCCATCCATCCATCCATCCATCCATCCATCGTCGTCGTCTGCTTATCTGGGTTTGGGTTGCAGGGGCAGCCGCTCCAGCAGCGGCCCGTTGTGTGTACGTTCCCTTTAGTTTTTTTTTTTACAATTTTTTGAATAAAAGGACAGTAAATATACATAAACCAGCACCCTAACTTTTATTTGACTATAATTTGCTCTGTGCATAACTTCCTTGCTTTTGTGTCATAGTTTTTTCTATTTATTTCTATCTTGTGGTGTTTTACTGTATGTCTGTATGTATGTTAGATGCTTTATTTCTTTTGTGAAGCACTTTGTGCATCTCTGCTCTTGAAAGGTGCTACATTAATAAAGTTACTAACTTATTTAAAGGGAAACCATTCTTGTTCATATTAAAGGGATAAGCTTGTTGTTTAACTACTATTAGCTTGTTTTTTAGTATTAAGATGTTTACCCCATATGAGCCTTATATCCTCGGGTGGGGCCTTTTCAAAGTCAAGGCTCAAATCTAACGGTGACCGTGCTGTTGCTGTAAGTGCTGTTAAATATGTGCTGTGTTTATGACGCATAATTAATGCAAAATTCATAGTAAATTTATAGTTTATATTCAGTCTCATACAGTAAATAAATAGGAAATGTGTTAATGTAAAGGTTAAAATGAATGTGATGTAATAGTTAGATTTTAGTCCGTTGTGTTTTTGTTTCTCTCGCTACTAAAGTTCTCTGTTGTTGTTTCCGCTGCTGCGGAATTTGTTAATGGACCAAAGGAGACCTAAGGTGTGCACATGTTACGGCGCTCTGCTAATGAAGTTGGAGTTTCACTGCTGTCGGAGGTCAAAGCGAACTGTGAAGGATTTTCCGAGGATTTAAGAACCTCTTTTCAGGACAAGCAGCCAACGAGGTCTTTTATCTTATATGTGAAACTTTGTTTATATTCGCGCCAAATGGAGGAATTTGTACTTTATTTTCTTCGGTAATGTATAATTAATTGGACGTGCTACTGTGTTCATTCATGTAGTTCTCACGGCGTGATGTGGATGCATTAAGGACAGAAGAGCAAAGCAATAAACGCCCGTTCCAAAGAACCGACCTGTGTCTGTGTTGGCGTGAAGAGAGCTACAGTTGCCTCAACTTTGGACCGACCTGCCCGAGGAGATAAAGCTCACGGACTCAGTGAACTCTTTTAAATCACATCCCAAAACTCATTTTTATAGACTTGCTTTCATGTGATGTTGTCTCTTTTGATCTTTTTCATGTTTTATTGCTTTGTTTTATTGCTTATAGTTATATTGATATGCTTATTTTGTCTTCTCACTACTGTGTTGCCTCTTTTGTCTTCTTATTTTATTTACCCAATTTTGTCATGGCAATGTTGGGCTCAAATTTTTAGCTCTCTGTTCTTTTATTGACCTTTGGATATCCTGCCTTTGCCATGCTTTGTCTGTCAAAGCACTTTTTAAACACTGTTTTTAAGGTGCTATATAAATAACGTTATAATTATTATGATTATTATTATTACTAGTGCAGTCCCCATTTGGAGCGCGTGCCTTTTCAGAACAGGCTGATTGATTGGTTCCTAGTATTTTTTTCCCACAACTTTTTTGTGTAAATATGATATAAAATGCAGTTATTAAATACTTAGTTCCAACTATTGCTAGTGTTACGACCTTTGGGTAGCCGTTTTGTTGATATATCAGTTTAATGTCTTTTGAGTAGTGAGCTGATAGGGAAATACTAACATGTGACATGAGGGTGTGTGTGTGTGTGTGTGTGTAAGGCTTGATAAGCCAGATGCGCAACTGTGTCATGGAGATTCATGAAGTACTGAGATGTTGATGGAGATTCAGTGAGAAGAAGTGTGAGAAAACAGAGGCGCAGGGCCTCGAGCGGAACCAACGCTACACCACAGACACGCTGAAGAAACACTGGGAGAAAGACCGTCCCGACAGTAACAGTACCCGTCCCGACAGTAACAGTGTTACCGGCTGAGTTAACCTTTAGCAGCCGTTTGCTGGTTAATGAGCCCGGTTAGCTTAGCCGCCGGTAACACTTGTTAACCTTTCCTTATTTCAGGCTCCCAGCACAGGGGAGACGTTCCCTCCGGGGCCTATACTCTTTTGGGGTTAACACCCTTCACTTTACCAGCAGTACTGACAAAAACAAACAAAAAAACTGCTCACTCTCCTTGTTAGACCACACACACAGTGACGTCACTCACTCAACGCACCTGCCATTTTTGTAACATGCTGCTTGCAGCGTTGTTGGGTGGTGTGCCCATTCAAAGTGCTCTCAAGAACAACACATCCAATGGTGAATGTACTGCCTTTCAATAGGGCCTTTACAATTTGCCTCTCATTCACACATTCACGTACACCGATGGTGGCGGAGCTGCCATGCAGGGCGCTGACACGTGACATGACACATGCGTAGGCTCGCCACTGCTCCCCGGTCAGCGTACTGTGTGCAACGTGTTTTGAGCATACGAGATCATTTGAAAGACACACACACACACACACAGAGTTTTCTTTTTGGTAATCATGACTTAAGTGTGTCTGTGTGTGTATTATTGCAGGATAACAGGCTTCTGTACTTTGTAGTCTATCTTAGAGATGAGTTTCATCATGAAGACATCACAAATGTAACTATAATTACATAATTTGTAATGCTTGAAGGTTCATCCTCACCCTTGAACGTATTACTTTTTCCAAAGATTTTCAACTCAAGGTCCATTTAAAAGTGTTCTTCCTGAGCTTTGACCTGACTTAATAATTGTGGTGGCAGTAGCTCAGTCCGTTGGGAGTTGGGTTGGAAGGTTGGTTCAAGTCTCCGTACGGACCGAAGTATGGAGTGTGGACTGGTAGCCGGAGAGATGCCAGTTCACCTCCTGGGCACTGTCAGGGCACCGGTCCAGCAGTCGCAGCCCACTCACTCTGACATCTCTCCATTTGTGCATGTAAAAGGACCTGAGCATGTGTGTGTATTTCAGGCCTGTGTGTAGTGTGTAATAACAACAGAGTGTAAATTGTAATTTTCCCCACAGGGGATTAATAAAAAATATAAATAAAAAATAAAAAAAATGGACATGACCATGGTATCAGAATGAAGTCACTTAATGACATTTTAATCCGGATTTTCCACTGGGTGTAACTCTCCATGACAACTACTGTAAGCAAACTCCATCTGCTGATGAAGACCAAGAGATGTAAGCTCTAGGAAAAAGAATCTGGTAAGTGAACGTTGAGTTAGGATTATTTGTCATGTAAATGGTTTGATAGTTATACATGAAATATATCAAATCTTTCTGTGTAAAGTAAAATCCATTGTTTTAAACAAAAGTAGGCCTACATGAAATGAAATTAGCCTGATGAGAGTAATGATTCAGATTTTACTGTCTGATCTTATCACTAAACAAGCCATAACCTTTAAAAATGTTGCAGACACTAAAGTTTAAAGGAAGTCATCCTAAGATTTAAATCATTATAGAACTAGATGATTTGGTGACTTATCACAAATGTACCTCTGTTCAGGGCCAATAATGTAACAATGAAAGGATTCAAAGCTGGAATCATATGACGGAGTGAATCATTTGAGAAAACAAACTAATGGTGTTTTTTTTATTATGAGTCATTGACGTCTGACTCATGTGGAAAAGCTTCTACTTAGAAATAAAAAATGAAAAGGGGAAGACAAGGATCGGAAAGATAGAAGGAACTAAGAGATAATTGCTCTATTAATGTCAAGTGAGCAGCATTAAAACAGATTTGTCATGCATTTCACCACAGCTGAAAAATGATAATGGTATTTTTAAACAGCAAGTTTTAAACAAGCTATGTAAAGTTGAAGGCAGTGTGGGACTGGAACCTTTAAGTGTCTGGTAGCGGTATATGGTTTTCAATGACATGGTACCTGCTCGACTCGCCTCGACTCTACTCGTCTTTTTTGGTTTTAAAAATGATAAAAAGTCCCTGGTACCTTCCAACAGGTACTTTATTTAGTCTCACCTCCGTGGAGGTTCCAAGCGAGCTGAGGCGATACCAAAAGGTGACGTGAAAACCTGCAGACTACTACAGAATGCAGCAGCAAGACTTTTGTCTAATACCAACAGGAGATCGCACATTACTCCTGTGCTTAAAGGGGTGATAGAATGATTATATAGGGTATTTTACACTGTTCCTTAAGGTCTCCTAATGGGGTATGTAACATTGGTTGGGCTGAAAATTGCCCGAATGATATTTTATTAGGCCCTTAACTACCCTATATATGGCTCTATTTGGAACAAGAGCTTTTCTTCCAAATATGGTATGCTGATGAATATTCAGAATGAGCTACGCGCTGATTGGTTTGAGCAAACTACATAGAAACACATGGGAGACTCTCATATTTCAGACACTGCAAAGTTATACATTGTTTATCGGGCTATTTCGTTATTATATTCACTTCTGATACTTTTTTAAGCAAGAAATCAACTATATAAAGCTCAAATATGGGCCGCGTTTACGAAAATTGATGGCTAATTGCAAATTTGGTAAGACTGTGTGTCGGAGTTCAGCCGCCGGTGCTGCCTCTTCGCCCGGCCTGCCTTCCTTCACAGACCCCGGCCTGCTATGAGGTACTTGGAGCTCGGTCACGGCTGCAGCCCACAGCAGGGACTACCAACACCGCTGCCCTGACAGAGCTCCAGGGCCTTCAACTCCCCTCTTCCTGCTAGCTAAATGGCCCGTTGTGTGAGAGTGCCGTCAGCGAGCTTGTTACACCAGCAATCTGTTACCACATGTTACACACATGTCACGCCACTTATACAAAATCTAACTAAAGGTCTTATAAAGCTAACAACGGTGTCTGATTTCAAGTTAATGAATATTTGTGAAGACAAAGTGTTTTGTTAGCTGTGACTGTCCCTTCAATCCTAGCTATGTGTAGCTACAAACCACGGATAGTTAGCTTCCTTTTCGCCTTAATTCGATTATATTTAGAGTTTGAATTTCGTCACGCCACTTACACAACATCTAAATATATGTCTTATAAACCTAACAACGGTGTCCGATTTCAATTTAATGAATATTTGTGAAAACTAGGTGTTTCGTTAGCTGCGACTGTCCCTTCAATCTTAGCTATGTGTAGCTACAAACCACGGATAGTTAGCTACCTTTCGCCTTTAATTCGATTATATTTACAGTTTGAATTTCGTCACGCCACTTACACAAAATCTAACTATATGTCTTATAAAGCTAACAACGGTGTCCGATTTCAAGTTAATGAATATTTGTGAAGACAAAGTGTTTCGTTAGCTGCGACTGTCCCTTCAATCCTAGCTATGTGTAGCTACAAACCACGGATAGTTAGCTTCCTTTTCGCCTTAATTCGATTATATTTACAGTTTGAATTTCATCACGCCACTTACACAAAATCTAACTATATGTTTTATAAAGCAACAACGGTGTCCGATTTCAAGTTAATGAATATTTGTGAGACTAGGTGTTTGTTGCTGTGACTGTCCCTTCAATCCTAGCTACAAACACGGATAGTTAGCTAGCTTCCTTTTCGCTTAATTCGATTATATTTACAGTTTGAATTTCGTACGCCACTTATACAACATCTCCCTAAAGGTTTTATAAAGCTAACAACGGTGTCCGATTTCAAGATAATGAATATTTGTGAATTCCAGAGGAATTCTAAGAGGAGGCTAGCTAGCTCTCATTGATAGAGCTACATCCAGCCGCGAGGCTCTATCAATGAGACTCGCGGACAAGCGCGGTATTTCCCCAATAGTTTGTTTAAATAACTCAACACATTATAATTACACACATTAAAAGATTAACTGGAACCTGTGGTAACAGATTGCTGGCGTAACAAGCTCGCTGACCGTGCTCTCACTCACACACACCGGCATTTAGCTAGCAGGAAGAGGGGAGCTGCAAGCCCTGGAGCTCTGTCAGAGCACCAGCGTTTAGTAGTCCATTATCCAAAAACCGGTGACTTTGCGTGGGTATGGAGTGCTGTGGGCTGCCAGTCGTGACGGAGCTCCAAGTACCTCAGAGCAGGCCGGGGTGTGTGAAGGAAGGCAGGTCGGGCAGCGAGGCAGCACCGGCAGCTGAATTCCGACACACAGTTGGACAAAATTTGCAATTAGCCATCCATTTTCGTAAAGTGGCCCATATTTGAGCCTTACATAGTTGATTTCTCGCATAAAAAAGTTTCAGAAGTGAATTTTGTAATGGAATAGCAGAGATATGCGCGACCTAGATTCTGAAGACTACCTGATCTCAGGTCAGTTGTGTAGCCTATGTAAATGTTGGGGCGTGACCGTTCTCTTAATACACCCATGGGCTGACAAAGGTTCCGGTTTTTGGGAGGTTGACGTCAACTTCCAGCTTTGTTGGGATTCGCCCGTTTTCAGCGGCAGTTTCAAAATATGAAATTTTCATAGTAAAGGGGTGTCAGTGGGACTTTGAGCTTCTATGTATGTCCTATTTACCCACCGAACTGTCGTTATTCAACTATGACAGGGTAAAATTGGTTTTGCATTCTATCACCCCTTTAAGGCTCTTCACTGGCTACCAATTGGTTTTAGAGTGCATTTTAAAATTTTAACCATTACCTATAGAGCCTTGCACGGCCAAGCTCCCTCTTACATCCAGGATCTATTGCACACACACACTTCTGGTCGCTCTCTGAGGTCTTCAAGTCAAGACCTTTTAACTGTTCCCAGAACACGTTTTAAAACAAGAGGTGATCGTGCATTTTCTGTGGTGGCTCCAAGGCTCTGGAGCTCTCTCCCTTTAGCCCTGAGAGCCTTGGACTCTGTTGAAACTTTTAGGAAACACCTAAAGACACATCTTTTTAGACAAGCATTTAGTTAGAAATATGGCTTTGTATTGTATTTTATTTGTTGTTGTTTCTGTTATTTGTTCCTTCTGTAAAGCACTTTGTGACCCTGTTTGTCTGTGAAAGGTGCTATATAAATAAAGTTTACTTACTTACTTACTTACTGATTGGTCGGAGAGAATCGTCACTAATCACTGCGTCATCATTGCTAGTGACAGACGGGGGTGTCCTGAACAACCCCTCCCCATTTTTAAATAGTTTAGTCAGTGGTGTTCTCTTTCAAGCATTCGTTCGGTATCTCACATATGGGGTACGCCTCCCCGCGTATCCCTCAGAAGCACTTTCTCACTACGCCAGCTATGATTGGCTGGCCACATCTGACGCAAGACGCCCAAGGGGCGGTCCTCTATATAATCCACAGCCCGTGCGTCTTACAGTCATTCAATTACCTCTTGTCGCTCAGAAGCGAACACCGTTGATACTGCCAGGGTCTATGCTACTGTCCATAGAGCCGAGCTCACAACTCGCTCGCCGGGCGCTGGTCCCTATTCGGCGGTATTCGACAGATAGGCTTGTTCCCAAACAACTATCATAACCAGCCTGTCCCCAAACAGTGGTTTACCCTCAGCCGAGCTCGCTAGTCCCCAAACTAGAGCTCGCTGAAACAGCTACGCTACCGGCTAGTTTACACAAACATTAGCCAGCGCATCTCTAGCTGCAAAGCTAACACACCTAGCTAGCTGTAAAGCTACGTTACCTAGCTGCGAAGCTATATAACTAGAGCAACATGGCTTCCTCTCCCGCCACGAAGGAAGCCATGCAAGTGCGGGTGTGCTCGTGCGGGAATAATATCTCCGTGAGGGACACTCACCCCTGCTGCAACGACTGTCTGGGGCTGAAACATGCCCAAGAAGCGCTGGCCCCGACGGGCTCTTGTGCTCACTGCGCTCGGCTGTCCATGAAAAGTCTCCGTCGTCGGCTTGCTCGCCTTGCTAGTCTGACTGACCAGGACCCCATGCTGGCAGAGCTCACCACAGCAGACGGTCAGAACCGAGAAGCCCCAGCTACCACGAGTGCTGACTGGGCTGAGCAGATGGATGAAGTGGCTCCGCTGCTCGAGTACAGCTGTGCGCGCGGGGGCTGCGAGGACACCCTCGACGCCGAGCTGGATTCCCTCGACGGGTTGGACAACATCCTCTCGTACGACGACGAGGATGATCCGTTCCTGCCGGCCTCAGGGGCAGCGCTGCCCGAGACCCCATATAGCCTGAGTACCGAAGATGCGAGAGGCAGCGATGGGGGTTCCCCGGCTATCGGCACAAGCCTTCACGAGGTGTGCAAACGTGCTGCCGAAAAGCTGGGAATTGCATGGCCCAGCGCTCCGCCTGAGAAGACCGGTTCCCGGTACGAAGGCAAGCGCCTGCCCAAGGTGAAGAGTGCGGAGAGGCAACTGCTCCCCCTTTTCCCGGAATGTCTAGAGGAAGCTACCCGCACCTGGCCGAAGCCCTTTTCGTCAAAGAGCCCGGTTCAGGGGGGAGCTACGCTGGACTGCGTAGCCATGGAGGAGTCGGGGCTATCCAAGCTGCCACCTGTGGAACCGCTGGTTGCTCACCACCTCCATCCCAGCCAGAAGGCTCTTATGGCACCATCTGCTCCTGGCTTCCCGTCGAAGACCGATGGGTTCCAGTCATCCATGACCGACAAGGCTTACAAATCTGTGGCCCTCGGAGTGCAAGCTCTTAACGCGTCATCCATGTTGATGGCGTACCAGGCCGAGCTCCAAGATGAGATGGCCGGCACCATGGACCGTACGCTGTGGGACGAGGTGTGCGTTGTAACCGACCTATGCCTCCGCCTGCACCGCTGTGCGGTGCAAGCCTCGGGAAGAGCGATGAGCACTATGGTGACGCAGGAGAGGGCGCGTTGGCTCAATTTATCCAGCCTCTCATACCGCGAAAAAGTCCAGCTCCTCGACGTTGCTGTAGATCCGAAGGGTCTGTTTGGCCCTGCGATGGCTGCCTTGCAACGCCGCTGCGAGGAGAAGAAGAGAGAGGGTGAAGCCCTGCAGACCTGTTTGCCCAGGAAGACGCAGCCGCCTCCCGCTCCCGCCCCCCGACCATACTTCGCTCAGGCGGTAGCTCGCCCTCCGCCCGGCTTTAGGATTCTAAAGCGCCCCACCGCGCAACCCAGGCCTCCAGCTCATCCCAAAGCTGAAGGCGGCGGCGCGTGGGCCAACAAGCCAGCTGCACCAGTGGAACAGCAGGGGAGCCAGCCGGTGCCACCTCGCTCACAACCGGGCAAGAGGGCCAAGCGGGCAACCTAGCTCACTGCCGGGAGAGGGAAAGCGTGTCCGCCAGACGCACGCAACTCTCCCACAGCGTTGGGGCCAGTCCCGGGAGCCTGCCGTTGCGGCTCTGAACCCAGAGTCACGGGACGATGTTCTGTTTCTAACGCCCCCCTCCACTGTCAAAAGCACAAGCACGTTGCATTGTTCAAAGACAATAAAATTGTGCCCATCAGTGCATCCAGGCCGAGAGCCGAGGGCACTGCATGCAAAAGATTATGTGTTGCAAAACATGAAAAACAGAAAAACTGAGGGATCCGGCGCCATATGTGGAGCAATGCTGCTCGCCGCAGCATTGCTCCACATATGGCGCCGGATCCCTCAGTGGGCTCACTCGCGGAGCGGGTGCACCACTGGCGGGCGTGCGTGGAATCAAACTGGGTGCTCAAAACTATCGAAAAAGGGTACAGACTCCAGTTCGCACATTCTCCCCCCCGTTTCTCGAAAATAATACATTCGCAGGCGGTGGGGGAAGCGGCTCGCTTTCTCGATGCAGAGATCAATTCTCTACTAGCGAAAGGAGCAATTCAGGTGGTACCTCCGGCCCAGAACCAAAGCGGCTTCTACTCGAGGTACTTCATCATCCCCAAAAAGGGAGGAGGTATGAGGCCTATATTAGATCTAAGAGCGTTAAACAAACATCTAAGACAATACAGGTTTCGAATGCTGACACACGCAGCACTGCTGACCTGGACCTAGCCGATGCGTATTTCCATCTGCGGATTTACGCCCCTCACAGGAAATATCTCAGATTTGCCTACAGAGGGGTGGTGTACGAGTACTTGGTTCTACCCTTCGGCCTGTCACTCAGCCCCCGTGTTTTTATCAAATGCACGGAAGCAGCGATGGGACCGCTCAGGGTGAATGGAATCCGTCTGGCAACGTACTTGGACGACTGCCTCCTGGCTGCGGGCTTGCAGCAGGAGGCAGCCGCACATACCGAACACCTAATGACACATCTGTCATTGCTGGGGTTCAAGTTCAATTTAAAGAAAAGTGTACTGACTCCTACACAATCAATACACTTTATCGGGCTGTCCCTAAACTCAGTCACAATGAGGGCTCGCATATCTCCAGACAGGACAGAGGCGATGCGCTCATGTCTCGCACTGTTTCGCAGGGAGAATTGTGTGACATTGCGGGATTGCCACAGACTTCTGGGTCTGATGGCATCAGAACTGGTCGCTCTTCCTCTGGGCAGGCTATATATGAGAGGATTTCAGCGCTGGGTGAAGAAACTCGGTTTAGACCCTCGAATTCACTCGCGCCGCCGTGTCTTTATATCAGCGGACTGCGCGATGACGCTGTGTCCATGGAAACGGCCACAATTCCTGACGCAAGGGGTGCCGCTGGGCACGATATGCGCCAGGAAGGTGATTACCACAGACGCGTCTCTGTGGGGATGGGGTGCCACCCACGAAGGGAGATCTGTGAATGGCCAGTGGAATGTAAACCTACGCTCAGCTCATATCAATGTCCTCGAGCTTATGGCAGTTTTTCTGGCCCTGAGACATTTTCTGCCATATGTGGAAAATACTCATGTCCTGGTCAGAACGGACAACACGACGGTAGTGGCTTACATCAACAAGCAAGGGGGCTTACGCTCCCCACAACTACACAGGCTAGCACACAAACTGATAATTTGGAGCGATGCCAACCTTCTTTCTCTCAGGGCAGCGCATGTGCCCGGAGTGATGAATCAGGGGGCGGATTTGCTATCTCGGGGTCACCCTCGCTACGGGGAATGGAAACTCCACCCGGAGACAGTGAAACAGATCTGGTCGCACTACGGGCGCCCGTTAGTGGACCTGTTTGCCTCCAGAGAAAACACACAATGTCCTCTGTATTTCTCTCTGAACGATGCGGAAGCCCCGCTGGGAGTGGATGCGCTGGCACACGAGTGGCCGCGCACCCTTCTTTACGCGTTCCCGCCGTTAGCTCTGATAACCCCCACCCTAGCCAGGGTGAGAGACGAGAGTTTCATGGTCATTCTGGTGGCCCCGAATTGGCCTCAAAAGCACTGGTTAGCGGAGATAACACAAATGCTTTACGCACAGCCGTGGCCGCTACCATTGCGCAGGGACCTACTGTCTCAAGCACGGGGGGAAATCTTTCACCCCCACCCAGAGCGCCTGGCTAAACTTGACGTCTTGTGGTCTGCCTGAAAATGTTATAATGACTATTCAGAGTGCAAGAGCTCCATCCACGCGTACATTGTATGAAGCTAAGTGGCGTGTGTTTGAAGACTGGTGCACGTCTATTGGGGAAGTGCCCTTTCAGTGTTCAGTAGGGATTGTGTTGACGTTCCTACAAACTCTCCTGGATAAGGAAAAAGCGTTCTCCACGATTAAGGTATATCTGGCCGCTATATCTGCATGTCATCTGGGTTTAAACGGTAAGACGGTGGGACAGCATCCCCTGGTCTGCCGTTTCATGCGCGGAGCGCGGCGCTTACGCCCGGTGTCAAAATCATTGTCTCCCGGATGGGATTTGCCACTGGTTTTGGACGCTTTATCGGGACCACCGTTCGAGCCCTTATTGGGGGTGGGTGCGAAAATGCTTTCACTTAAGACGGCACTGCTTTTGGCGCTAACTTCAGCCAAGCGGGTTGGTGATTTACACGCCTTATCGGTGCATCCATCGTGTATACAGTTCAGCCCGGGTGATTCTAAAGTGTCATTACGCCCGAACCCGGCATACATTCCTAAGGTCATGGACTCCTCCTATTTGTGCCTTCCCTTGGAACTCAGTGCTTTCTGTCCGCCACCGTTCGCATCGGAGGAACAGGAGCGGCTGCATAGGTTGTGTCCTGTGTGCGCTCTGAGAGCGTACCTAGCTATGACACTGTCATTCAGGAAAGCGGATCAGCTGCTTGTTTCGTGGTCGGGACCTCACAAGGGTAAGCCTATCACGAAGCAGCGTTTATCACACTGGATTGTAAAGGCAGTTGCCTTGGCCTATTCGTCTAAAGGACTGGAATCTCCTGTTGGTCTACATGCACATTCAACAAGGGGGATTGCCACGTCGTGGGCCTTATTTAAAGGGGTGTCGATTCAGGAGGTGTGTGCGGCTGCTTGCTGGTCGTCCCCAACAACGTTCATGAGGTTTTACAGACTCAACGTTACTGCGTCTCGCCTGGATCACACTGTTTTAAGTGTGGAGTCATCCGGAACGCAGAATACGTTGGTATGATTGGGAAAGGTCACGTATCACGAGGTTGGCTTGTCCGACAATACGGGAGTAAACACATCCCATATGTGAGATACCGAACGAATGCTTGAAAGAGAACTTAAGGTTACGACCGTAACCCCGGTTCTCTGATAGCATGAGTGAGGTATCTCACCGGACCACCCTTCTTGCGTGGAGCGAGAAGAGGTTGCTACCTTGAATGACTGTAAGACGCACGGGCTGTGGATTATATAGAGGACCGCCCCTTGGGCGTCTTGCGTCAGATGTGGCCAGCCAATCATAGCTGGCGTAGTGAGAAAGTGCTTCTGAGGGATACGCGGGGAGTCGTACCCCATATGTGAGATACCTCACTCATGCTATCAGAGAACCGGGGTTACGGTCGTAACCTTACGTTTTTTTTGCTGCCTCCAACTTCTTTAGAAACTAAATGTGTCTTCTGGGAAACAGCCACATGCTGAGAATCAAACACACTACACACCTTCCACATTCTGTGTGTGTGTGTGTCGCGTTAGGTCACGGCAGTTTTCTGCGGCATCGCTATGACGACCAGCCACGCTCGCCTCATGCATGAGTACTAACGGGGCACCGCGCCCAAGCCGAGAGAGTGGAGCTGGTACTAGCAGTGGGTAAGCGCCAATACAGTAGACTGTTCCCTTTTTAAAGGGACTTTTTTATTATTCTGTGCATAGAAAATCTAAATTGTAAACAAGCTCAAGAGATGGGCACACTTAGTTGACACAAAAGATTTAAACAGTGTAATGCTATCCATGTACTAGATCCAAACAGGACTTAAAGGACAAAGGTGTCTTTTGAATGGCCTGCTCCATTCTTCTCCATTGCGCACTGTTATTGCTACAAATGGATTCTAATACTCCGGTCCAAACAATGCGCCTTTCAGACCATCGGGTCTGGAGTGACCATTTTGACTGGGGTTGACTACTGCCTGCCAAAGAGAAGACTACATTCTAGACCAAAGCACATTTTTCTTAAGAGTAGAGAACTGCAGACAAAGCAGAGGTAAGCTAATGCTATTAGCTACAGTTAATGTGTTGACCTGGCATCAAGTGTACGTTCAAAAGTTGTTTTAGTTGTGCGAGAGAAAACTCAGATTGGACAGATAGTCTAGCTAGCTGTCTGGATTTACCCTGAAGAGATCTGAGGAGCACTTAACCATAGTCCTCACAAATCCACCGGATGTTAGAACGCCAACACAGAGACAGAGGAAGGTAATGGACATCCGGCGGAATTTCCTGTGGCAGCGGAACAATCCCGGAAGTGGAACTTCGTGGATATATAGACTAGTAAATTACAGACGAAAGCATTGCACGATAACGGCATCTTATAATAAAACATAATGTTGTCAGACTTTTAATAACTTATAAATTTGGATATAATTGGAGTGGGTGAGTGGGGTGGGTGTCAGGGCCCTGAGCTACGATAGCTAGCACCATAAACGTTGTGTGCCCACTGGCTACCTGAAAATGTTGGGTAGGCCATGATGAATCAGCAGCAGTTCAATTTCCAAACCAGGGGAAGGCACTCCAGTTTTAACCCCCTGAAGCAAAACTAAACTACTCCAATTACAGTTTTACGTGTGTGTGTTTGATTCCTCTCTCATATCAGGTGGCATAAACTAACTGCCCTGAAACCACAGACTGAAAGAGCATAGTGTCTGTAACATTACCAAGTTACTGATGCCAGGAAATTCAAGTTTGGTCACAGGCAACCACCACAGCTAAACTTGTTAGGCCAAGACACTTGTCTGTCAAGCAAACATGCCCTATATTCCTTGGAGCCAGCATCTTGTGGTTATTAGAGGAACTGCAGCTTAGGACACATGCACTTAAAGAGGAACTTCACAGATTGTAAACAAAAAAGTAGTATAAAGTCTTTAGTGTCTCCAGTAGGAGCTGTGTGAGGTCTGATAAATGTCCTCGATGATGTCAATAGAGTCAGCATCGGTTGGGGCTGAAGACTACAAGTTTGAAACTATAAATAATCTAAAGGTGTGAAGTTAGAAAGAAGTGAGTTTACCAGACCTTTGGAGCCCCCTCCTCATCTCTGCTCAAGGCTAGAGGCTCCACTAGCTCCATTAGCCTCTACTAGCATAACACACCCACGTCTCCACGACCGGATGACAATTGTCTGAACGTCATGAATTAACAAACAGGCTGATGTTGTGGCCTGAACGTCGGCACTTGTCCTGGCCCGACCTCTGATTTTCAAAACCAAACAGGAACACAATCTCCTAAAGGCCGTTTCCTTCTCACAATCAAACAAGTATGTGATAGTTGCTATTTTTAGATGGCTCTCCTCTTCTCTTTCTCCGTCTCCATTAGCCCTCTGTTACCACACTTTCTGTCTCCTTTATCCTCTCTCCTCTTCTCCCTTTTTATTTCCCTTCCTCCCCATTTATCAACAAGCTATCATCAATGCCCTGACCATCTTGCCTGACATTCACACCACCCCTACCGACTGAACCAAAGCCAAAAGCACTCCACCAAAAAAGCACTGCTCCCAGCTGAAACAATGTTACACACAATCTGGCCTGTACACTGAGCTGGGAACATTTCTGGCTCACATGTCCATATATGGACCTGGACGGACCTGTGGGAGAAGAACGGGTTCACTCTTGATTAATTTACATACAATTCATTACTTGGAGTCTTATTGTTCTCAGGCTGTTGGTGAAATGTGTACTTTATAGTGTTGCAGATCTGGTTCTTTTGAGGGCAAAACATTCACATTACCTAATTTGTAAATCATTTGGATGAAGCAGTGATCACAGTTAAATAAGAGGGCAGTTTGACAGGGTATTATTGATTTAAATGAAGGGAGGCGTTTTGGGTGGTGTTGGTGGAAAGTATAGAATATGACAGATTGTTTGTTGCATGTTAATTTCCACAGTCCAAGATAGCTCTCTCTGGGTATTCCTTTCTTAACAGGTCAGCACTACCAAGACCGCTTAAATTTTGGTCAGCAGTGCAAATTCACATGTCAAAGTTGTACCCTACACAGAAAGTGTGGATTTAGAGGTAAGCAGTGACCACAAAATGTTGTGCACAAAATGTGCTCATTGTTATGCCCCCAGCTAGAGGACCAGTGCCACTGGACTATCCTAGCTCAGAGCCATACCCCTTGACAAAGTTTACCAAAGCTGTACACTTGGTCAAGTGGAATTGCAAGTGGAACTGTTGATTGCGGTAATTTAATTGAAATGGGTTAATTTTGCTGTTTTAAATGCTGATATGATTTTAAAGAGTTGCACAACAAGTGCAACCCTGGAATAAGAGCTATTTACCTATACCAATAACAGACTAAGAAACAACTCGCTCAAACCAGGGAAATATCAAAATGACTTAAACACTCCTTTTTCAGCACACAATGATACTTCCTTGCTATTGTTTTGCTGACTGCACCCTTTATATTTTAGATGTTAAATAATCAACTCTTTCCGTTATTTTCTAAACATACATGTATACTGTACATCTCCTGAACATGCTTATCTTTTAATATATTTTATTGCAAATCTATTTTTAATGATATAGTTTGATCTCAGTTAGAAGATCTGATTTATCAAAGGGGATGGATCTTATCAACTCACACTAAAAGAAAAAGAATCAAATGAGAGGAGAAAAAGGAAAAGTGGTAGGAGTGTAGGGATGGTGTGTAGGGTGGGGCGGGGTGAGGAGGACACGAAGTGGAGTGAATTCTCCTGGTGGGTGGATGAGCAGTGGAGAGGGAGGAACAGGGCTGTGACTGAGGAGGAGGAGGCAGGAGGAGGTTAGCATGGAGAGCTGGGGATGCCTGTGCTATGAATCAGCTGTCTAAATATTGTCCCTGCTCTTCATCTCAACACACCCATACGCTCCCTGTACAAAATGGATGAACATCTCTCTCATATTTTGCTCTTACCCTCATATATTATCCCCCCCCCTCACAGTGATGGAGGATGCTCCTCGGGTAGGTTAGTCACTATTCTCACTACATAGTATGTATTCCTCTCAGCCAACAGTCTTTACTAAAGGTGGCAGTAGGGTTACACACATTCAGGTTCCATCAAAACATGTTCCTTCCCGAGGCTATTTTGCAGCAGCTCTGTGGCTCCGTCCAGCGCTTAGCACCGCCCAAGACGATTGTGATTGGTTTAAAGAAATGCCAGTAAACAGGAGCACGTTTTTCCCCCATCCCAGAATGCTATGTGGACCAGCCAGACCCTCCTCAGCAACACTGTAAAGGAAGGTCTGGCAAAACGAGACTAGGGACAGGGGCACAAAACAAACAGGCATGTACCTGATCTACACACTAACTGTCCCTAGACCCCCCACTGTAGCTGGAGCATTAAACTATGCTTCAAATGAACCAAGTCACACAACATGTCATTAGACATTAGAGTCTAAGGGCAAAAGTGTTTATAGCTGTTCCAAAGTGGCTGTATTCGAATGCGGGTTTAAAAGCCTGCCATTATAGAGAAGATGCAATGAACACAGACATGGATGATGGAACACATTTTCAGACAGTCTCTCCTTCTTGGTCCACTAAGACCAAGAACGTGGATCACTCCAGTTCTGAGGTCTTTACACTGGCTTCCTGTCTCTCAAAGAATTGATTTCAAAATATTGTTGGTTCATAAACACTTAATGGATAGGGCCTAAATACATTCCTGATCTGCTGCTACATTATAAACCATCCAGACCTCTCAGGTCGTCTGGGACAAGTCTGCTTTCTGTTCCTGAGTCAAAACGTAGGCTAATCTTTATTTTTTGAATATTTGTTCTTGAATTCTATCCTATTTATTTTATTTTTATTTTTACATTCTGTACGTGTGCTGTGTGTCTGATATTTTGCAGCAGTAACACTGAAATTTCCCAATTTGGGATCAATAAAAGTCTATCTAATCTAATCTAATCTTTAATGCAGAGGTCTTCAATGTTTTTTAGGCCAAGGACCCCTTAACTGAAAGAGACGGAGCAGGGACCCCCTACTACATATATTGTATAAAATGAAGCTGCATATTAAATTGGGCCTACAATAACGTGTAGCGCAGCCTAAAACCTTTATACATAAATTTTTTGCCTAGAATACTAAGCTATTAAAGTAGCCTAATAATTATTACCATGATTTTACAAATCACGTTTTTATGTTAAAGCGCCCATATTATACTCATTTTCAGGTTCATAATTGTATTTTAAGGTTGTACCAGAATAGGTTTACATGGTTTAATTTTCAAAAAACACCATATTTTTGTTGTACTGCACAGCTCTCTCTCACTGCTGTAGATCCTCTTTTCACCTGGTTTATGTTTTAGCTACAGAGTGAGACCTCTTTTCATCTTCTTCTTCTGTACTATCTTTGATTGCACTCGCACATGCGCAGTAGCTCAGATGTAGAGCATGTCAGCTAGCTAACTCTAGAGACAGTAAAAGACAGGCTGTTTCTCCAACTTCAGTTACAAGGCAGGATTAGCTGGGAGACTTCTAAATGAGGGTTCACATGTAAGTAGTTCTTTTGTAGATTATGGTGAACTTGTGTGTGTTGTAGCAGTGCTTTGCTATTGAGAACGAGGTACCATGCTAGTGTTAGCATTAGCGTTAGCATGCTAATGCTAACGCTACGAGCTAACGGTTGTGGTTAGCCAGCTCATTTCGGACTGTGACGTCACAGTCCGAGCCGATTTTGAACAGCTCACCAGGAGACTGAAGGCAGGACACATTCAGAAACCGTATCTCACTCAAAACAGTATGGATGGATTTTTTTCAAAGTTTGTATGTGTGTGGAAGCACCAGAGACACAAAAGACCACCCCAAATACCAGAAAAAGTGTTTTTTTCATAAATGGGCACTTTAAAACATAAATGTGGCACAGTGAATCCTTACGGTAGGGTTCCACACAGCGAAACACCTCGCGAATTTCGGCCAGCGAAAGTTTGCCTCGGGGGGCGTGGTCGCGAAAACAACACGCAAGACCGCAACATTTTTTTAAATGTCCCGGGCTGTCAGAAGACAGGGCGGTAAAAATGCACAGCAGCAAACCATCGGTAAAATGTTAGCTCATAAATGCTCTGGTAACCTGGCTATGTAGCCTAGCTGCCTTGCTATGCTTACAATGAAATGCAATGTCCGAACATGCTAGCGGGTGACCTGTCGGCTAGCTGAATCATTTTGAGTGTTTAAACTATCTACAGTGGTCTATTTGGTGGTGTGTATTCACCCTGTTTAAGTTCGTGTGACATATAAACAACAATCCGTGTTGCTGCAAGCGTCAATGTTTGCCAATAAAACATGTAATCAAACAAATGCACAAGTAGCCTAGCTAGCTAGCTACCTGGCTAGGCTACAATGAAATCCAATGTCCGAACAAGCTAGCGATTAGCCTGTCGGCTAGCTGAAAAGTTTGAGTGTTTAAACTAACATATACAGTGATCTATTTAGTGGTGTATGTGCCCTAATTAAGTTTGTGTGTCATATAAAACACAATTCGTGTTGATAGAAGTACCGATGTTCGTGTACAAACATTTTAATCACATCAAAATTTTCATGATACTGCGCTGATGACCTCCGCCATCTTGGTCAGACTTTTTTTGTAACTCCCGCCTCCGAACACAAACACGCAGACCTGATTGGTTCTCTAGTGGTCCTCATTTGAATAAAGTTAAACTTTCGTCAACTTTATTTCGCTCCCCTCGGCGATTCGCTCTCATCTCGCTCAATCAGGGCGAATTTCGTCTCCATTCAACCTCAATGAGAGCAAAGCGAAATTTCGCTGTGTGGAAACCTACCGTTAGGATGAACTGTATATGGGGATGGATATCTAATTGACTACCTTACCTATAGGCCAGTAAGCCTATCATCAGTGGGGATTTATGTTTGCTAATAAAATGTTAGATTCATGTTAAGATTTTATTTTTTTTTAAACTTTAAAATTTTGCAATAATTTGGAGGCCCCCCTGCATTGACTGTGAGGACCCCCTAGGGACACCCTGCTTTAATGTTTTATGTAAAGCACTTTAAATCGGATGGCAATTTGATCTATTGTGAATATAAAGAAACTGGAAAGTGCAGCTTTAATCAACTAACATTTTTATCCCTCTGCTTTGCTCCCTCTGTTTCTGTCTCTCTCTCTCTCCCACACTGTGAGGTAGAGTTGTCACATTCCAGGTTGGATCCTCAGTAAGTGTTGTAAGCGCTGTTATCTGGCAACACATGGCCTCAGCTGTCAAGGAACTGAACACAGATATAAGGGAGTAGATCTCAGGCTTACTGGATATTCAGCCTTAAATGAGCCAAACACACACACACACCCCGTGCACACACACACACACACACACACACACACACACACACACACACACACACACACACACACACACATACACTCCCCAGAGGAGGACAGCTGCTCATGCTAACAAGGAGACAGTCACTTCCAACAGATGTGCTGACAGATCTGCCGCTGTTACACATCATACAGTAGCTTGATTTAGTCCAGCATACCAGTGGCATTATGTGATACTGTTTGCTTCGATGGCATCAATCACAGGTGGTTTTGATTTGCATTAGACTGATATTAGTTTTTGACTTATCGCAATGATTTGTGCCACAATGAAAAATGAAAAATAATGTAATCCGATTTCTAACAATGCCAACAAAAAAAATCCTATAATGAAAAAAACTCAATTGAAACCAGGGAGAAACAATGCTTGTGTGGAATCAGGTCACTAAGTCTTCCTGTAGACTACCAGAAAACTTTTATAACTATGAATTAAAATGCATATGTACATACTGTATGTACAGTTGTTTTTCACAAAAAAAACAAGATGAACTAAGTCATATGTCCCATCACTCTAAGCCTTGTTAGGACCACACTTGTGAAGGGGGCCCAGGAGGGGAGTGGAGGGAAGACTGGTGGGCCAACAGCCGCTAATAAAGCAGAGCTTAAACACCCCATATTAGACTACAAAGGCCTCGTGCTGTGTCCTCCCTGTGTGAGCTGACCCGATGTGACGATGAACACGATTCAGTAACAGTGTGTTTTTATTATCTGCAGAGCACCAGGGCGGGGCTTTTCCTCGGGGCACAAACAGCACAAGTATAAATCAGGGGTGTCTGAATCTAAACTTATTTCCCACCTGACACAAACTCAAAAGTGAGAAGCATTTGGGGTAAATGTCTGGGAAAAAAAATCAGAAAATAGTATGTGTTGCTATGTCACAAAGATATAAAAAGACTGATATTGGCTCATGAACCCCAAGTGGATAAGATTATTACCAAGGGACCCCTATATGGGAATGTTGATGCTGATTTCTTTTTTTTATTGAAAAGGCAATAGTGTAAATGGGAGATCCTGGCAGTGGGAGTGAAAATGTATTCAGTTATTCTTGTGTATTCTTCAATAATACCATGTGAATTAAAACCATGTAACCTTAGACTAATCCCACTTTTGCTGGTGCCCCTGAAGCAACATCAAGGCCTCAGAAGATCCCCAGACCATTTTGAGAAATGTTGTCTTTTTCGGTCTAATAAAACTGTTTTGTAACTATAATCCATTTTTTTCCCGACTCTTCTACATTTCAAAGGGACATTTTGTACAGTTAATAAAGCAGCGTAACTAACATAAGCTCACTGTATCTGTTGGCCTAGTTTATTTTGTTTGTCTTTCCATGATGTTCTTACTACTACTACTACTACTACTACTACTACTACTGCTATCCTGCTGACTCTACTAGCCTGGCCGGTCAAAGTTTTCAAATGTAAACATCAGAGGAAACAAGATGAAGATGAAAAGATGAAGATCACGATCAGCTAGGACCTATGGCTACGATCCTGATTACGTGGACAGGCAAGACCAACTCTATATCCATCTCCATCTCTCCATCAGAGGGGGCTAAAGAGGCAAGCGTGGAGGAATCGAACACCGACGGCGACTTCTCTGCTAGGCATCCTGCTAGCCAGTGTGCAGGCGTCGGGCGGTGGGCTGGGGGGCCTCTGAGTCTGGGTCTGTTTCCAGCTGGATGTTGGGAGCTGTGGTGTCCTTTCCCTGAGACTTGGCTGGATCCTGGAGTGCCGGTGCCATTCAACCGGGTGACTCTTCTTCTGTGTGCCGACCTGAAGGCCACATTCTGCTTCATAACGAATCATGCACAAGATCAAGGAACTGATGGGAATACATTTCACTGGAATTGTACCTTGTGCAAGTTCATGATTCCTGATTTTCGTTACAAATAAAATGGATTGATTGACTACCACTATAACTACTGCTACAGATGTCTTTGTATGTCCACAGTGTTCACAGGGTTGTTGTGGGTGGCATTGATGTGATTGTTCATGATATAAGTCAACAGTACTAATAAATCCTAAAAAAAAAAAAAAAAAGATAATGCCAGTTGTAGGGATGTTGGAGTTTTTCCCTGTCTGCTGCTGCTTTTGAAAGAATCCGCCCTTGACGGGCAACAGAGGAGCACAGAAAATTGAAAACAGAACAACACATTGTGGTTTGCTTTTTTAATGAAGATGAATCTGACATTATGTCATAGTTGGCAACCATAAACTAAGCCAGTGTTTTGAGTTAGTGAGGGAGCCAGAGATAGGCATTTCAGGGGGAGTTTCTCTTGCCACAGGGCCCAAGCAGTTGGCTAACACTATCAAAATCCCAACCTGTTTTGTTTTTCGCTCTGTGGTGTTCCAAGTAGATTGTACGGGAAACTTGCAACACTCCGCTTCAAGATACTAATTAAAATGTTGATTTATGATCTTTCCAGGTTGAGAGTCATCAGATTCTTTCAGATGTGATGATGGAGATTAGCATTTTCTTGCTGAAAGCTGTGACCTGGTCATCTGCAGATCATCATGTATAAAAACTTATATATACTATATACTAATATCCCAGGACAAGGAAGACAAATATATTGTGTAAACATGTTAGAATAGCATTAACTCATACGCATTCACAGTCAGACAGTCTGGGTTGCTTAAGATGGAGCTCTCATTTGACTTTTGCCCAACTGGAAAAGAGACCGAGAAAAAAAGAGAGAGTGAGGTCGGTCTAAGCCATGATGTCTGAGTCAAGAGTGGAAACTCTGAATGTCTCGCGCCACTGTGCAAAAAGCTGCAAGCTATTACACATCACACAGCAGCCTCTGAGGCTAAAAAAAGAAACAGGGCTCTCCTCAACTCCCCTCAAATAAAAATCTTTCTCTCTGTCTTTTCAAATGAAACATCTGCCCTTCAGAGCTTTCCTCTCTCCTGTCCCTTCCTCTCTGCTACGACCCCTCAGCTTTAAACAGGACCTTGAGCGTCCTTGTGGTATTTTCCAACTATGTTTTAAAAAATAAAGAGAAAGAGTGAAATGACTTTCCGAATGGATTCCATATGATTTAGGCAGCCAGCGAGCTTGGCTTGTATTCTTTAGTCCTATATATAGTGTGCTTTGTAAGGAAAATATGTGGAAGCCACCTTTAGTGTATACTGAGTATTGAACCAATGTACAGTAGATTTGGGGTGGGGCAGGGTTGGTACAGAGCAACATCTGGAAGGTTTACAGTCCCAGAAATCAACCCATGATCAATGCTTCTGTATTTTGTTTAAGAACATAATGAATGGCGTCTGTACAGGCTAAAGGTAGAATGAACAAGAATAAGAAATGGCTAAAACAAATGTTTGTACTTTGATCATACAGCCACAAAGAGATTATGTGAAAACAGATTTTATTTGTATTTAGATACTATTTTATAAAAGGTAAGGTAAAGGTATTACATACCAAAGTAGAAAATGACTGGAAGTGTTTCCCGATAAATAAGTGTGAGTAATGTATCCAGTAATTGTTACCATAGGTGTGGATGTGTATCAACTTATATACATGTTATATACTACTAATTTGTTTTGCCACATACATTTTGAAGGCAACGTAATTTCTGCCTGGATTATGATCACAGACAACGTTATTCCAGTCAATGAAGTTTTCCTACCGTACAGAAATGATAGGGAGGGGGTTAGGGTGGATGGCTGGCATGCAAGAGTTCAGGTCAGGTTTATGCTACAAAAACACTTCAGTTATGGGTAAGGGTATATTTTTCACATAAAGTGTACAAGCATCAAATCTTAACTTAAATATATTGAATATTCTTGTTTACCTTGGGTGCTTATGTGAGTAAGTGATAAATGATAAAGTCGTAGGCAAAAAAGTGAGAGGTAAAAATGACCTTCTTATTTGTTAAATAGTATCCATCCTGGGATAGCATTACTTTCTGATTGGTATGTTTTTGGTATTGTGGGTTCAGTGATGAGATATAGTACAGCCTGTCACTTGAGCACTTGCTAGCAATACTTTGAGGTAACTCGAGCCACTCCCTGAAATCCTCTGCACCTCAGCAAATTGAGAAACATCTTTGGCAAACACTTTCATATTCACTATTTGATAATAAACCACCATCACCACCACCATTTTCAGCAGTTTTTTTAAAAGGAATGTGCCATTGAGATGACTTTCATTCCCATTCAAGAGCCCAAACGTTTGTTTGGTTCACCCGAGGGCCACACCCATCACTGAACCAATAAGGTGCCATATCATTTACATACTCAGCCTTACACCTCAAACACACAAACCATAACCACACATTGATACATGTATTTATACACACATTCACTCTCTCACCTGGTAGATCATGACTTTAAAGTTGCGTCTCTTGAGCAGCTCAGCCTCGTTGCTCTCCAGCTTCTTGATCTGGCCTCCTTGCTTCTCCAGGGTGGCACGCACAGTCTTGACGTTGACGCTCACCTTGCGCACTTTCTCCATCATCTTATTGACGCTGTTGGACGTGGTGCTGTGGCTCTTGGACAGTTTGGTCAGATCGCCCTGAATGCTGGTCACCGAGCGCTCCATCTCCTGCTGCCTGGCTTCCAGCCCGCTCTGGGTCTGCTGGATCTGGTCCACCGCCCCAATGATCTTATCAAGCAAAGACAGCACCATGACCCCGTTCACCTGGGAGTCCAGCTTCACTGCGTCGTCCTTGTCTTCCGCTGCGTCCCCCTCTGTACCCATGATGGACAGCTCTTTCTTGGCTGCGGCAAGGGCATCGTCTTCGTCATCTGAGGGTGGAAGGTTGACCTCATCGTCTGAGATCTCGGTGAGGGTTTGAGGCTCTAGCAGGGCACTTGTGGATTGCAGTGCTTCCATGGCTGCCATGTTAGTGGATTTTTAGTGTTCAGTCAGCTAATAAACCACTAGTTCTTCTTGATGCCTTTTCTCACCTGCTTTCTTCTCTTCTCTGGATCTCTGTTCTTTACCTCTCCTACTTCTGAACTGACTTATCTCTCTCCAGCATATATGCACTCTCTGTCTCTGTCTGTATCTCCTGTTTACTTCAAATCCCTGGAATCAGGCCAGCGTGCAGGGGAAGCCAAGCGATGCTGGATGTTACCACATGAGCGTTAGGATGTGAATGCCACACCAGGCAGAGAAACCCTCCAGGCAGGGTATTTTCTCTCCACCCCCCTCTTTTTCCATTGGACTCTCCCCCTCTCTTTAAACTCCTCCCTTTCTCCTCCCTTAATACACACGCACATATCAAGACTCCAACTCCAGCTGGTAGGTCCAGCCCCTCGATGATTCAATAACACACCCCTTTGGTCTAGCCTTTTCCCATCGGCATGGTTGGAATAGTTAGAGCAGAGCTGCACTGATCTGCTTGTATACAAGCTCAGGCACAGCAAAAGGAGGAATGTCAGACAGGATCTGTTCCTGTTTCCACTCCTTTCCCCCTTCTATGCAGAGAATGTTCAGTTCATGGAAGGCGTGTCAGATTTATAATGGATAAAAGACACCAGGAAGGAAAAGGACATAAAGAAGCTTCAATTGGCAACAAAATTATCTGTTGAATGAATGATGAATTCTACTGTGTTTCTGTAAAGTTAACATTTGGTATGTCACTTTTGCAAACACAGAGAAATATCTGGGTACTTTGCTGCTAGAAGTAAACTAGTACCTTTAGTTTGACAAAAAATAATAACTCAAGGTCCTTACTAGCCTTTTCCGGAGTTTTTGACTGTATCTTCATTAGCGAATGGTGTTGTGCCAGTAGTCATGGAGTTGGAATCATGACAAGCCATTCACTGATGAAGGCCGTGAGATGTGGTTATAAGTTCAGGAAAAAAGTTAGTAAGTAGACCTTGAGTTAAAATTATTTTGTCAAACTACTATTTCCAATGTCAACAAAGAACTTAAATGCTAAAGTACCTACTACTTTTAGCTCTGGCTTTGTCATCAAGGAAAGCTAAAATCCATTCCATATATTGATAAAACACAGGGCTTTCAAACAGGGAGTGTTCATGTCCTACGTGTTTTGGTGCCTAAATTTAACTGTTGTCACCTTTTGACAGCTAAACTCAACTGCCACGGCCCCTGAAAGGACCGTCACTTTGCGGTGCTCTGTACCTGGATCACAGTCACCTTTTCTTGGCTAAACTCAACTGCAACAGCCTCTGAAATGGCAGTGACCTCACAGTGCACTGTTCCTGGCTCAAAGTCACCTATTGTCAGCTAAACTTAACTGCAAAGGCCTCTGAAACGACGGGTAGCTCACAGCAATGTTGTGACCAAGTCATCTTTGCTCAAGTCCCAAATAAGTCTCAAGTCATTTGGTCCAAGTCTCAAGCAAGTCTTGAGTTTTTGGGGTCAAGTCAAGTCAAGTCAAGTCAAGTCCTTAGTTAAGGCAAGTCAAGGCCCAAACCAAGACACCCAAGATAAAGCACTCTTACCTGTAGTATCTGGTCTTTATAAAGAGAAAAGATTAGGTATTAGTAGCCCATCTAATAAAATGATTGGCTTGTTTGTATAATTCGTACAAGTATGACAATGAATTTAATCTGTGGCACAGACGCAGCCGTTGTGGTGGGCTGGTCTGATTAGTGAGGCTTCTTTTGGGGTCTTTGATGTTATGTGTTGCCATAGCAAGGAGTTTGACTGACAGCCTGTCAACCAATCATGACAATCACATACCGGGAACTTTTTGAGTCTTCCCATCATGATTCACAGTTTGCGCTGCTGCCGCTGCATAGCATACTTAGACAGAAATGTGACAACATTAAATTATATTATTTTTGTTTAACAGCTAACATTCAAACTTGTCATCCAAGTCATCATGCCTCAAGTCAAGTCAAGTCTTGAGTCATTGACTTACAAATCCAAGTCGCAAGTCATCAAAACGGTGATTTGAGTCGACTCGAGTTCAAGTCACCAAGTCTCAAGTCCACATCTCTGCCTCACGGTGACCGGTATCCGGCTCAGAGTAACCTTTCCTCAGCTACATGTAAATTTACCTGTAAAGAAAGCTTAACTTATCTGTCATGTGACCGCTAAACTTAACTCTCATTTGACCGGTCGTCACGTGACCAGCCAACTATTGCGTAATTTCGTAGGATATCATATGAATTGTTGTGCACCCGCTTTCGTACGATATTATACGAACCTGTTCATGATAATAAGTTGCCACATAAAATTTGCAGTTATATTCACCAGCAGTTTGGTTTTATCCTGTCACGCTCGTTTGATCTCAAGTTTTTCTTCAAAAGGTAGACTTTTAAATTTGTTCTGTAGAACATAATCCACATTGTTCATGGTGACCAGTTACTATCTTCTCTAAAACATATATTATAACTTCTGGCAACCTTGAGCAAATGACGAATACTTGGCAAGTAGCCAATCCCAAATGTCCCAAATTACCTGTCGCCTCTACTCATAGAATGATTTAGATCTAGCTGCAGGAGCACTGTGTTATCAATCATTATGTAGTCTGTCTTAGCTTAGCGCCACCCAAGACGATTGTGATCTGTTTAAAGAAATGCAAACAAGCCAGAGCATTTTTCCCCTGTCCCAGAATGATAAGTTGACGTAGTCAGCTCATACTCCAGCATTGACATAGCGCTGTGGAATTGTTATGTAGACTGACAAATTAATACATAAAGGTTTTTAAAAAAAAACACCACAGGTTTAAACTGTTTGTATTAGTGGGCATAAAAGAAGCCAATACAACTACACCAGTACCACACCAAAACAATTACCAGATAGTGAGCATGTACAGTACTTTAGAAGCATGCTTCATCTGTGTATTGAAAGTAGAGGAGACTTGTTTTATTGGTAGTGGTGGACTGATCTTTACACAGCTACTCGAATATGTCTATATACATTTTAAGCAATACTGAAAAAAAAAGATTCACCATAACTGCCTGACTAAACCGTTGGACACCTCATCCATTTAGCCACTGAGCAATGGCATTGATTCAAAATGGACAGTCAGTTGCAAGTGGATAGTAAAAAGTGATTGTTTGCCTCAATTAAGTTATCAGCACTGCCTTTTTAGTTATCAGTAGTATCAAAGGTCAAGGTCCAACACCAGCAGGAGAGAAATATTTTTGGAAAAAGATTTTAAAGTTAATCTCTTATTTGAAATCCATGGAAAGCCATTTTCTAAAGAGCACCTACCAGTCATTACCTTGATATTGTACTCTATATGCATCTAAGTGGCATGTTTTGCTTGCTTCTGCACAGCAAGCAAACACTTGGAAAAAACATTCTAATACGTACAAATTATGAAAACCACATGGCAACCCGGAGTGAGGCAAAAGCTATAAAAGCTGTTTCTCATAGAAGTCTGCCCCAGTAATTTATGTACATTATGGGAGTTCCATGCTTCTAAAATTGCTCGCTGGCAGCCAGCCAGTGTCCTGGTTTAAACCCTGCCCCATGTGGAACTAAGAGGGGGAGAAACTCTGCTGTGGCTGTTTGTAAGAGGAAAAATTCGACAGGATCTTGTTTTTACTGACTCAACGCTTGACCAGTTGTGGACTATTCCACCACATCTGGTAGACCTTATTCTCAGAATGCTTAGACGAATGGTTTGGGTAGAACTTTATTTTAGGTGGTACTAATAAGAAATGAGGTGTCATAAGCATCCCACAGGCACAAGTTAGTACATGATGATCATCTATTCAGAGTTTGGTATAGTACACACTGTAAAAACAAAATTAACAGGTGATAAATCTCCACAACAGGACTGATTATTGGCAGAAAATAAAGGCTGCCATCATCAATATTTTTATAATAACAATGGATCAAATGACGATATGTGATGTGAAAGGTGTCACTATTAGTGATGAACCCACAAAAACAGTGGCCCGGTTCTGTCTTTTGTTTTTTTGGCCCACAACTTTACTGTTTTGGTTCAGTCTCAGCACTCTCATGGCCTTGTCTTTTCCTTGTTTCTTATGTTAGGTTGTGTTCACATCAACATAGCCCCGTATAAAAAATGTATTTCCCCATTTTCCTCAATACATAATCATCCAGCTGGATCAAATACATGGAAACCCATTCCAGGTACATTACTTGTATTGTGAACACCATGGTTCTATCCATCATGAAAATGGCCCTGCAGAGGATTTACTTCCTTCACCAGCTCACATCGCAATTATTCGGTCTGTTCGCTGCACATTCATTAGTGTCTGGTTTGGATCAACCACCAAACAGTACAGGGACAAACTAGAGGAGACAGCCTACTGCAGAAA
This sequence comes from Perca fluviatilis, assembly GCF_010015445.1. NCBI lineage: Eukaryota > Metazoa > Chordata > Actinopteri > Perciformes > Percidae > Perca > Perca fluviatilis. The sequence goes on along the minus strand of NC_053132.1, from coordinate 31,932,014 downwards.
AATCATTGGTGATTTTATCTCTAGAGGCAAGAAATAGGCAGGTAACATAACTGCTTCAACCTTTTTCAACTTCTCCCTTCAAGTACAGTAGGCAATACAGAACACTGTACTCCAAAATAACCAGACACAAACACATGTTCTTCCAGTAGGCCATCACTGTGATGAAAACTTAACACCAGTCACAGTGTCTGGAAGAATCCCTGTGCAATAACCCTGGAACCCTGTAAATCCAAATATCAATCTAAGCGTCCTATGTGTACTGTGTACACTGTCATATCAACCTAACTTGGGTTTATAAAGGAACCTGTAACATTAATTATTCCATATTAACATTAATCTTCAAATCACTCGGTAGTATCATTTGGCAGTAGCTCAGTCTGTAGGAAGTTGGTTGGAAACCAGAGAGTCGCTGGTTCAAGTCCCCGTACGTGGACTGGTAGCTGGAGAGATGCCAGTTCTCTTGAGCAAGGCACCGAACCCCTGCAGTCGCAGCCCACTCACTCTGACATCTCTCCATTAGTGCATGTAGCATGTCCTGAGCATGTGTATGTATTTTTAGGCTTGTGTGTAGTGTGTAATAACAATAACAACAGAGTGTGAATTGTAATTTCCCTATCGGGGATCAATAAAGAGTTTAAATTAATTAAATCTGTGCACATCATTAATTCTCACTTCACATCATTAATACTCCAGCCAACTCATTAAAGTTATCAACAACACAACATTTGTTCGACAGATTAAACCTTCATAGTACATATGAAGATGAATACAATCAAAATCCATAGCCTACTTAAACAGGGGTAAGGAAAACAATCTCACAATGAGCTTTCAATCGTATCTCATGATCTTCATTAGCACACTAAGGAGCTATAAAAAGCAAGAAATAAGAGATAAAAGTAGATCTGAAGCAGGTATTCATTTAAAACAACCTTCCTTTGTGCTCAATAATTTATTTTATTTAAAGCCTATAGCCTAGACCATTATCACAAATTTACCTCAAGGGGCTTTACGCTCTGTCCAGCATATGACACCCTCTGTCCTTAAACCCAAGTTTTGATTATTGATAAAATCCTCAAAAAAATACTTTAACAGGGAAAATGGAACAATAATAATAATAATAATAATAATAATAATAATATAATCATGATTTTGAGCAAACTTAATGCACCACAGCGAGTGATTACTAATATACATTTTTGAAATGCGTTTCTATGATTATCATTTTCACCATGCTTTTATTTTGGAATGACGTATTTTGGGGTATATTTCCGGCCGACTGTATGTAACTTGATGGACCGCCCTGGTCCTCAGCATCCATCATCTAGGGGGCGGTTAACAGGCCAGAGAGCTGACCAGCCGCATCTTACTCAGGTGAGTAGCCGAAATAGTTATTTTGAGAGTCTTTAATGTGAAATTAGTCATTTCTGTGTTTCAGACCTAGTGTCAGTAAGGAAATTATGAACCATAAATCGACGATTCATGATATTTCGACGTGTCGGCTGTGATAACGGTGATAATGTGTCATGGACACCTGCGTTTTTCGTATCGTAATATCCTTGATGAGATGTAGGCCTATGTTCGTCACATTCACCGAGTTGTCGCCGTTTTGATGTATTTTCCTACTACAGCGTCCTAAAGTTATACTTCAGCAGCTTGTAAATGAATGAAAAATCCCATTCTATTAGGCTATTGGGCCTATATTAGATGCCCCTTGTTGGTGTATAAAGAAAACACAAGTAGCCTATAATAGTATTTGTCGTTATATGTCACGAATAGGGTCTTATTTGTGAAAGCGGACCAAGTGACTGTGTGAGAGGAGGCTCCAGCTGCTGACTCCAGGCTCCAGCATCATGGCGTCCTTGAGCAGTGAAGGGCAGAGCTGCAGCAGGAGATGCTGCGACATCAGCGATGCTCGGCTCCGCATGCTAGCTCGGGCTCACGAAAAAATCGATTTTAGAACGCAAAACTGTTTTTATAATGATATTAATGGCTTGCAATTTAGCAGCGTCATATTTAGGCTAGTCACTGCGTTATGTATGAGTTATTATTATAAAGGCATAAGCGCCATTCCCTTCCGTATTTAGCTTAAGCATCTTCTTAAACCTATAGGCTACTGTAGCCTACATAGGAGTAATGCCTGGATATCGGACTGCTGTTTAATAAGAGCGGTACTGATCCTCTATATCAACGCCCGTCTATAAATATATTTAAATCGTACTGTGTTGTTTCATATGTTCAATATTAGTTTATTTTATCTGACCAGTGTTAGATTATTATGGTGTTTAATGTCTCTGGTGCTTTTTATTTTTTTAATTGATGTCAATTTATTTTCTGAGAACAAAAAAAAGTGGGCACCTCTACAGGAAAGGGTCTTAAGATCAGGTAAGATTACAGGAGCTTCATTTTGGCATCTTTATCAGGTAATTTAAAAAAGTGAAGCTCTGCTGCACTGGAGCAGTTGTCTATAGCTGAAATAGTTAGCTGATCAATCGATTTGTCAATTTTAAAGAAAATAAATCTGCAACTATTTGGGTAATCAATCATCAAATCATTTCAGTTATTTGTCAAACATTTTAAGACGTGACCTTTGACTCACTGTTTTCTGGCATTTTATAAAACGAGTAATCTATTAATCAAGGAAATAATCAGCAGATTAATTGATTATGAAAATAATCATTAGTTGCAGCTCTACAGTTGCTTACTTTGTCGTGTTTGTAATCCTGCCTTGATTACAACACAATGTATATACTGGTAGTTTAGTAGTGTAGTATAGCGTAGTATAATAGTATAGTAAGCCTATATTATGGTATTTTGTTCTGCTCACCCTCACTGCTCTGTTGAGTCAGACTGTACTGCACAGTATAGTATAGTATAGTATAGCATAGTATAGTATAGTATAGTATCTGTTGTGCTTTTCTGCAGACACTACAGTACAGTACTGTATATTGTTCTAATTTGTATTAAATAATAAGGAAAAGACAGGTTTTGTATGTGTTCTTCAACCTGACCTTTTCCCTGTGTAAAACAATTAATGAATATATAGTATTTTAAAAATATTTCAACCTAATGATTTTACATATCTTCCTGTCCTAGGTGCATTTTTTCTTTGATCTAGCTGTGGTGGAGTGTGGTTCTCATCATGGGGGAACTGTTCAGGAGCGAGGAGATGACCCTGGCCCAGCTCTTTCTCCAGTCAGAGGCAGCCTACTGCTGTGTCAGTGAGCTGGGAGAACTGGGCATGGTCCAGTTTAGAGATGTGAGTATCAATGTGCCCATGCTATGCCATTTCTTGGTGGTAGAGCTCCTCTGAAGGCAGAAATAATCTCATTAATTACAGTAATCTAGAAACAATCTTGCGGTGAGAAGCCTGCATTGAGCCTGGGGTAGCTCACCTGGTAGAGCGTGCACCCATATATAGAGTTTACTCCTTGACGCAGCGGCCGAGGGTTCGACTCCGACCTGTGGCCCTTTGCTGCATGTCATTCCCCCCCTCTCCCACTTTTCATGTCTTCATCTGTCCTATGAAAATAAAGGCCTAAAAAGCCCCAAAAAAATAATCTTAAAAAAAAAACTACTGGCGCCCTTGCTTGGACCACACCTATCTTTGAACTTGGCCTTCATTTTGATCTTAAGTACACACCTGTAAAGTTTCTTGAATGCATCTTGCACAGTTGTGACGCTATCTCTGTGACAAAACTTGGCCGAGACAGACAGACAGACAGACAGACAGACAGACAGACAGACAGACAGACAGACAGACAGACATATAAACACTTGGTAAAGTAGTCAAAACCGCCTCTGTGGTAGTTCCCCCTACAGCCATGATGACACACACACACACACACACACACACACACACACACACACACACACACACACACACACACACACACACACACACACACACACACTGTTGCAGCTGGTAATTAAAGGACATGTGGTGTTACTTGTTTGCTTTCTTTTTAATATGAAATGACACATGTATTGATGATACATAATGAATTCATACATAGAACATTATAAGACACAGCTAAAATCCATAATTATGGTGTTAAAATCATTTCCCCCTCTTTTTGTCCACCCACAGCTGAATCCAGACGTAAACGTGTTCCAGCGCAAGTTTGTGAATGAAGTGAGGAGATGTGAGGAGATGGACAGGAAACTGAGTAAGTAATAAGACAAATGACTGTAACATTCAGGCCCAGCCAAATTCAGTCCAGCTTCAGTTTACTGCTCTTGTGGTCAGATTAAGACCACATCAATGTGATCTGGATATACGTTTTTTACCTATGTATTGAGTGAGCTTTACCACTCCCAGGCCTAAGAAACCTGTAGTAAACCTGTAACACTTTTCAAAATGACAGCGGTGTCAATGAGAAACTTATGAAGTTTTTCTTCATCTCATCTGCAAAAATATAAAGAACACTGGTAAGGTATTGAATCATTGATTCTCTTTGCTGAACAGGGTTTGTGGAGAAGGAGATCAAGAAAGCTAATATCCCAACTGTTGACACTGGAGAAAATCCAGAGGTCCCTTTTCCCAGGGACATGATCGATCTAGAGGTAATCACTCATCAGTCATTATCACTCATCAAATCATAAATCATTATTATATTGATAGATTAATTGATACATGCATTTTTATCGAAGGTCAGAAGAGGGGATCCCTGATGATAAATACACATTGGTTAAATGTATTATCAGAATCAGAATCAGAATCAGAAAAGCTTTATTGCCAAGTACATCTTTTACACATACAAGGAATTTGTTTTGGTGTCGTAGGTGCATGTCACACATTATCTAAAATAAGTTAAACAAACAGTTTAACAGAACAGACAATATAAGTATAAATATATAAATATATGTGTATATATACACACACAGGATGTAATAAAATAAGAGTAACAATTAAGATAAAAAGAGCAGATTAAGTACAGTGGCATGTAGAGCCAGAGGTGGGTGTGGAGAGAGTCAGGGTGGGTTCCGGGCCTTATTAATAAGGCTAGTGGCGGAGGGGAAAAAGCTGTTCATGTAATGTGAGGTTTTGGTCCTGATGGACCTCAGCCTCCTGCCAGAGGGGAGTAGCTCAAAGAGTTTGTGGCCGGGGTAGGAGGGGTCAGCCACAATCTTTCCAGCACGCTTCAGAGTCCTGGTGGCGTAAAGGTCCTGGAGTGGTGGGAGATTGCAGCCAATCACCTTCTCTGCAGATCGAATGACACGCTGCAGTCTGCCCTTGTCCTTGGCAGTGGCAGCAGCGTACCAGATGGTGATGGAGGATGGATTCGATGATGGCTGTGTAGAAGTGCACCATCATTGTCATTGGCAGGTTGAATTTCTTCAGCTGCCGCAGGAAGTACATCCTCTGTTGTGCTTTCTTGACGAGGGAGCTGATGTTCAGCTCCCACTTGAGGTCCTGGGAGATTGTAGTCCCCAGGAAGCGGAAAGACTCCACAATGTTAATTGTGGAGCCACAGAGGGTGATAGGGGCAGGTGGGGCTGAATTCTTCCTGAAGTCCACAACCATCTCCACTGTCTTTAGAGCGTTGAGCTCTAGGTTGTTTTGCTTGCACCACATCACCAGGTGGTCAGCCTCCGACCTGTAGGCGGACTCGTCTCCATCAGAGATGAGTCCGATGAGGGAGGGGTCGTCCGCGAACTTCAGAAGTTTGACAGACTGGTGACTGGAAGTGCAGCTGTTGGTGTACAGGGAGAAGAGTAGAGGAGAAAGAACACAGCCCTGAGGGGATCCGGTGCTGATGGTCTGTGAGTCGGAGATGTCTTTCCCCAGCTTCACATGCTGCTTCCTGTCAGACAGGAAGTCAGTGATCCACCTGCAGGTGGAGTCAGGCACACCAAGCAGGGAGAGTTTCTCCTGGAGCAGAGCCGGGATGATGGTGTTAAAGGCAGAGCTGAAGTCCACAAACAGGATCCCGGTGTAGTTTCCTGTGGAGTCCAGGTGCCGGAGGATGTAGTGGAGGGCCAGGTTGACTGCATCATCTACAGACCTATTGGCTCTGTAGGCAAACTGCAGGGGGTCCAGGAGGGGGTTGGTGATGGCTTTGAGGTGTGAAAGCACAAGGCGCTCAAAGGACTTCATAACCACAGAGGTCAGGGCGACGGGTCTGAAGTCATTAAGTCCTGTGGTCCTTGGCTTCTTGGGAACGGTGATGATTGTTGAGGACTTGAAGCAGGCTGGCACGAGGCATGTCTCCAGTGAGGTGTTGAAAATGTCTGTGAACACTGGAGACAGCTGGTCAGCACAGTGCTTCAAGCTGGATGGGGAGACAGCATCCGGTCCAGCAGCTTTCCTGGGGTTCTGTCTCCTGAACAGTCTGTTGACGTCTTCCTCATTGATGGAGAGAGTCGTCACTGAGGTGGGTGGGGAGGTGGAGGGGGGGACCTTTAAGGTGGGGGAGGTGGAGGTGATGCACTGTAGCTGTAGCTGTTGGGAGGTGTCGCGGGGGATGGAATCAGGGAAGACCCTTTGTTGGGAGGTGTTGAGGGGGATGGTTACAGGACCGACCCTTTGTCCTTCAAAGCGACAGTAGAACTCATTAAGTTCGCTGTTAGGCCGGCGTCGCGTTGGTGGAGTGGGGGACTTTAGGCTTGAAGCTGGTGATCTGTTTAAGCCCTCTCCAGACAGAAGCACAGTTGTTTGCTGAGAACTGGTTTTGGAGTTTCTCAGAGTACCGTTGTTTAGCCTCTTTCACCGCCTTGCTAAAGTTGTACTTTGCTACTTTAAGTCTGTTTTTGTCTCCACTCCTGAACACCTCTGCCTTGTCCAACCTTAGCCTTCTAAGTTTGGCTGTGAACCAGGGTTTGTCATTGTTGAAACTCACCCTGGTGCATGATGGAACACAGCAGTCCTCACAGAAGCTGATGTATGACGTCACAGCCTCTGTGTACTCATCCAGACTGTTGGTAGCAGTCCTGAACACATCCCAGTCAGTAGAGTCCAAGCACGTCTGGAGATCCTCCACAGCTACACTGGTCCACTTCCTTGATGTCCTCGCTACAGGTTTGCAGAGCTTTAGTTTCTGCCTGTAGGAGGGGATCAGGTGAACCATGACGTGGTCAGAGAGTCCCAGTGCAGCACGGGGGACGGCGTGATAAGCATCCCTGACTGTGGTGTAACAGTGATCCAGAATGTTCTCCTCTCTGGTCGGGCATTTAATATGCTGTCTGTATTTAGGTAGTACATGGGTGAGGTTTCCTTTGTTAAAGTCACCAAGGACAATAACTAGGGAGTCTGGGTTGGTCCGCTCCCACAGTAGTATCTGGTCGGCAAGCTACTGTCGCGACCTGCACGTTCGCCTCGGCGCAGGATGTAAACACCGACCAGAATGAATGAATGGAACTCACGGGGTGAATAAAAAGGCTTACAGTTTATGATGTAAGATTCCAGGTCAGGAGAACAATACTGCTGGATCACTGTCACGGTCGTTGCACCAACCGCTATTGATGTAGAAACCGATTCCTCCACCTTTAGTTTCGCGCGAGAGGTCCGTGCCTCTGTCCGTCTGTAGAGTTGGAACCCTGCCAGCTGCAGCGCAGAGTCCGGTATTAATCCACAGAGCCACGTCTCCGTGAAGCACAAAACAGCAGATGAAGAAAAGTCCCTGTTTCCAACCAACAGCAGTTGTAATTCCTCCAGTTTGTTGGGCAGTGAGCGCACGTTAGAGAGAAATATGCCCGGTAACGGTGTGCGTAATCCTCGCTGGCGGAGACGCACGCAGCGCACCGTTTCCCGTTTCCCTCCGGCGTTGGCGCGTGAGCGCACAGGTTGCGCGCCTTTGACTAGAATGTCCAAAATTTCCAGTGAAGGGAGAAGAAAAGTAGGAAATAAATCCTCTGGCGTTGTTCCCCTGATGTTAAAGAGCTCTTCTCTGGAGAAAGCGATCCGGGTATTATCGCAAAAAACAAAGTTAAAACACAAAACAAAACAAAACAACACGCATAAACACACCGAGTCGACCGTCTGCGGCGCCATCTTGGATGCAAGCACTTGACTTAAAAAAACAATTGCATGGTTGATATTGCACAAACACCCCACTCAGAATAACCCACAGCATGACAAGACAGGCCAAATGCTCCTCTTGTGGCTCTGTGTTGTAAAGTGTGAACGTCCTCTTCTGAGGTACTGCTTATATGGCCCTTGTCAGGGCTTTAAAAGAGAATAGCCAAAGAAACTAAGCTTGGTGGTGTTACGCGTCCAGAGTAGGGATTCATTTTTAACAATAACTTGTGGTTTTGATTTAAGAGGATCCAAATCCAAATCCAAATGTATTTATAAAGCACAATTAAAAACAACAACAGTTGACCAAAGTGCTGTACAATCAAAACATGGGCGCCTGGTTAGCTCACCTGGTAGAGCGTGCGCCCATATATAGAGGCTCAGTCCTCGCCGCAGCGGCCACGGGGTCGCTTCCCCCCTGCAGCCTGTTGCCGCATGTCATCCCACCGTCTCTCCCTCCCTTCAAGTCTAAGCTGTCCTGTCAATAATAAAGGCCTAAAAATGCCAAAAATAATCTTAAAAGAAGATAAAATACATGAAAATAACACAGTAAAAACACGAAGATCAGTTTAAAAGACAAAATTACATCATACTGTGTTAATAGCCTGAGAATAAAGATGGGATTTAAAAACAGGCAGTCTAGGGGCCAGCCTAACATGTAGGGATAATTGAAGAATGACAGCTGACAAATGGGATAGCAATTCAAAGCTTGAATTGTACGGATTGTTATGTACTCCACCTCATCAGAATTATCTTTATTGGCCAAGTATGTGTACACATCCTGTACACATAGTGTACACACAATTCCAGTTGAAATACAAGTCAAGTGCATATGTAAACTGTAAACAAATATTTAGTAGTCCAAATAAATAAATATTGAATGGATACACATGAAGTGGTGGTTATGTACAGTGCATGCATACATGTATACATGTATACATATATATATGCAGTATATACAGATACAGATACACATATATATATGTGCAGGATTTATATTTGACAGTGATGATGCGTACATGTTACAGCACAATGTGCATTTGGGATTTATACTGTTGATTGTGACTGGCAGGCCACCTTTGAGAAGCTGGAGAACGAACTGAAGGAAATCAACACCAACCAGGAAGCCCTGAAGAAGAACTTCCTGGAGCTGACGGAGCTCAAACACATCCTCCATCGAACCCAGCAGTTCTTTGATGAGGTTTGCGTATTTCACCCTCTGAGACGCACAATTGATGTGCTTCTGTAAACAAAGTAACCGAGGTCTTCCTAATGTCTTTGATAGATGGAGGATCCCAACCTGCTGGAGGAGTCATCAGCTCTGATGGAGGGCAGTGAGGGGGGCCGCGGGGCCCCGCTCAGACTGGGGTAAAGCATAGTCTCTAATACACATTCTCAAGCTGTCTTGGTAAATATTGAAATAGTCATATGAATTTCAAATGACTATCATTATGGGACTATCACTACATCACATAAAAACTAGTGCTGTCAAACAATTAAAATATTTAATCGCAATTAATCGCATTAATGTCATAGTTAACTCACGATTAATCGCAATTAATCACACATTTCTATCTATTTTAAATGTCCCTTGACTTCTTTTTGTCCCATTATATTTTCTCATTTTAATGCTCTTATCAACATGGAAAAGTGGATTGGCTTGCTTTGTGCGAATAATTTTTTTTATTGGAATGGAAATGGAAATGGAATGGAAATTGATTTATTTGAAACAGGGACAATGCACAAATAAACATTAAACTTGTTAAACAAGAGAATATGTCTTGGGCCAGCTTATAGCAACAATTGCTAATTTCCACCTGTAGTCCCTGGGCAGGTAAACAACAAGGTAAAACAACATTGGCATATGTATACGTAGTGTTCAATTTCACACTAACATTCACACTTAGAGCTAATAATCTGTCACACAATGTTACACTGTTACCTCCATTTTCCATTGCAGATAGTACTGCCTCATGCCTGAGGCGAGCGTGGCTGGTCGTCGTAGCGACTGCCGTGGGCGTAGTTTGGTAGCGTTGCATTTCCCCATAGACAGTTTCCCCCAACTCATTTCCTGGTTGTCCTTATCCATAAACTCAAGGAGAGGGTTAACTTTTCCTGCTCCAGGTTTCCCACCATGGTCAGAAAAAACAGGGGAGACTCTTTGGTTCTCTCACTATGACTCTAGAGTCACTTGTTACAATTCTAAAAGACATGTTCGTTTGATTTCTGAGAAGGAAGGAGAGGCCTGGGTTGAATTGAAAGTTAAGCAAAAGGTTTAATGAACAACACGATGAAAACGACATGACAAAAACAAATGTTACACTGCAGCTGACAGCGGACTGAAATGATGCTTCTCCTTGTGGAGTCACATAAGAACAGTCATGTGACATGACAAACAATACACTGTAAACAGCGGACTGCAAACATGCTTCCCCTTTCGGGTCACAGTTCGCAGTCCTGAAATCATCTCTGTTTCCGAATTATATTCCTGTCTCTCAGGTTAAGGACACACCTCTGAACTTCAGGTTTACTCCAGGTCACAGACAAAAGTTGTTTATCATGGTAGTGCGGATTCAAGTTTACAGAGTTTGCATTTCCTTTGTTCTAATCAAGTCTGGCCCCGCAGGGAGTGGCTCCCCAAAAGTTGTTTAAACAATAAGTCTTCTAGAGCATCTACATTCATGCTAAATAACAGACATGACCTAATTAATTCTTTAGAAACTAGGTTTGGGGTGAGACAGTCAAATGCTGATTAGGCTTAATCAGTATTGAAACAATCCTTTTCGACTCAGTTTCAGTGTCAGTCAGTCACACAACAGTTTACATTTTTAAGTTACCTATCCCTTGACCAATTGGCTATCCTAACCTTAACCACTCGAGGTGAAATGCCTAACCGCAACCAATCGAGCTGCTTCGTAGGGCGGGTCTTGGCGTGGCCATAGCGGGATTATAATTTTGCTTCTGGTCTAGCTAGATCCGAAAGATCGTTAATCTCGCGATAAAAAAATGTACGCCGTTAAAATGAGTTTGCGTTAACGGCGTTAATAACGCGTTAAACTGACGGCCCTAATAAAAACATATTTTTTTACTAAATACTTTGTTATTTATTTAAAACATCTGTCATATTTTGTCCTGATATATTGTATATATAATATATAATCAGCCACACTGCAGACATTCTGCATTCAGGCTGTTACTGTATGTTACGAAGACTTTCGAACATTTACATAGGTCTATTATGTTGAGTTTCACATATGCTTACATTATGAAAAGGACCTGGCGACGCAGATTCCCATCACCATAGTAACTCGCTGTGCCTGTGATATTGTATTACGATATATTTTTGCTAGTAGCCGACGTGACGTGACCTGCCCTGGCCCTGACCTGCCGCGCTAAATTACGACAAGCATACACGTCACGTCATCATATAAGAAAGCCGACCTGGGACAATAATCAAATCACATTCGGGTAACGCAGTAATGCAGTGTTACTTGCATAAGTAACTGTAATATAATTACTGTTTTGGAAATTGTAATCCCTTACACTACTCGTTACTGTGGAAAGTAATAATATTACAGTAATGTATTGCTAAGTAATTTGTTACTGCCCAACACTGGTCACCATTGTGCATTTTTGGCCTTGTGCATGATAAAAACAAAACTTGTTTGGAACATTGTCATTTTTATATACGTCACCACTGTGTTGGGTTTCCATAATAGCTGGTAGATATCCAAGTAAGCTAGTTAGCTAGCCTGCTGACCAGGTATGATTAATGTGAGGTAATGAACATTAAAAATTGTCACTGCCATTTGTATATCACTCTTTTTAACAAAAATCAGTTTTTCTTGCCACTCAAAAGCCTGACTGTGTAGATACAGTCCATTTATTTTGGGTTATCGACTCGGAGAACTTGTATGTTTTGTCTGTGCAGGTTTGTGGCTGGAGTTATCAGCAGAGAGAGGATTCCAACCTTTGAGAGGATGCTGTGGAGAGTGTGTCGCGGTAACGTCTTCTTAAGGAAGGCAGAGATTGAGGACCCTCTGGAGGACCCCGCCACGGTCAGCACACATGACATACAATCATAGAGACTAGTAAAGTAACATATTAAGAAGAAAAAGTAAAAAGAAGCAAGCACAAATCAGTTCTACCTATTCATAACATGATAATTGACATTTTGACATATTAGAAACAGATACACGACTCATCTGTGAGTTGTGTAAGTGAGTGTAGGTTTCTAAAATCTTCTTCTCTTCCCAACAGGGAGACCAAGTCCACAAATCAGTGTTCATTATCTTCTTCCAAGGTGACCAGCTGAAGAACAGGGTGAAGAAGATCTGTGAGGGGTGGGTGTTACAGAGGAAGATGCCTAAAATACTTTCAAGCAGAATAGAAAATAGGCAGGACTATATTGGTCCACAACTACAGTGGGGTCCATACGAATGCTGTTTATCCAGACTAGCAAACAAGGGGACATGCTGCCATAGTAGACCATAGAAAGTAAGGGACAAGAATGGTCTACATTTTGACCAATGGTAAATGAGCAACATTTTCTTGGAGCTAACATCCAGTGGCCATTTAAAGGAACACGCCAACTTATTGGGAATTTAGCTTATTCACCGTAACCCCCAGAGTTAGACAAGTCGATACATACCCTTCTCATCTCCGTGCGTGCTGTAACGCTGTCTGACGGCTCCAGCATTAGCTTAGCCCAGCACAGATCCTGCAGGTAACTGGTTCCAACTAGCCTACTGCTCCCAATTGTGACAAAAGTGACAAAATAACGCCAACATGTTCCTATTTACATGTTGTGATTTGTAGAGTCTGGCGTGTTCAAAAACGTATACCATGAGACACAGCAATCTTCTATCCGTAAAACAAACCGGAAACTATATTCTCAGACAGGCTTGCTGCGAGCATATCACTCCGCCCAAGTACTATATTCTTCCGTCTGAGAATATAGTTCCCGGTTTGTTAAGATGGCTGTGTCTCATGTTACGTTGTTTTATATACACACCTAAAAATCACATGTAAATAAGGAACATGTTGGTGTTATTTTGTCACTATCGAAGCAGTAGGATTACTGGAACCGATCACCTGCCTGTTCTGTGATGGGCTGATGCCGCTAGAGCCGTCAGACAGCTTTACAGCAGCAGATGAGAAAGGGTATATATGGTAATTCTTACTCTCGGGTTACGGTGAATAAATTCAATATGCGTCGGGCTTCCTTTAGGAATTGAGGTTCCCAGTACTGCTTTGGTGGTTTTCGCTTGATGTCACAACACCATCCGGGATTTCTGGCCATTAACGGGGGCACTCCATTGATTTTATGGTTATCTTGGCTTGGGCTTAGAGATATTTATAAGGTCAGTGTTACAAACTAAGTGTTTACCAGGCAGAAAAGCTCTAGCAAAGAAGTGCTATTGGTTGCTTTATAAGAAATAAAGGACTCAGTGTATTTGGAACTTGAGTCATGTTAAGTAAAATGTGATATATTTCAGCCTCTGCTGCTTTGATTTTGACCCTTTTATTCTAGTTTTTTTTATTACGGATATTTTTTTAAGGCCTTGATGGCACGCGCTCTGCCCGGTGCGCTATCGGGGTGCCCCCCCCCCCCCGTTTCTTTTTTTTAATCTGTCACTTGCAAGTCCCCAACTTTGTTGAAGTGCTCAACTAAATCACTGGAGTACCTTTTTCAACTCCACCATGCAAGAATTGCACCCTTTCATGTTTGCATCATAAATAAACAGTAGAAAAAAGAAGTAAGAAAGAAGGAAACATGATGGAAACATGGACAAAGTACAGTACAGTATGTGTTAGATGCTGTGAGCTGACTCTGTTGGTTTTTCCAGGTTCCGTGCCTCACTCTACCCGTGTCCAGAGACCCCACAGGAGAGGAAGGAAATGCTGGCTGGAGTCAACAGCCGCATCGACGACCTCCAGATGGTACGTTCGTCACTAAGATGGATCTTTACCTCCCATCACACATTACATAAACCAAAATAGGTTGTCAAAAATGTAAATCGAGTAAAGTAAGAGTCAGTTTTCATAGAGGTGGTTGACCTTTGAGTAAAGTCTGCTTATTGTTTAAGCCAAATTGCCATTAGCAGTGCTGTTCTTTTTTAATTCATTCATTCATTCTTTCAAAGGGTCTTTGTACTCTTTGTTAAACTACTGCTCACTAAACAACAAGAAATTAATCAGAAACTTTGCATAACAGGATGTCTGTGTTCAGGCTGTTGCTCAGCTTTCCTTTAGAAAATGGATTTCCAATCAAATTACAAAAGCTCTCATAGTGTAGACGGGTGTTTTCTTCTGCATTAGTTCTTATCTGTGAAAGACCTTTGTCCTGTCTCATAGTGTTGTGGTTTCCTAAAGTTTGCCCTTATTAAGCCTGGAAAAAAAGCCTGGTTCTGCTTGAAAGGTCTGCTGTAGGCTCAGTCTGCCAACCAAATGCAATGTATTACACTCTAATACAATATAGAGCATTTTACTCAGGTTTACATAGAAAATCTAATTCTGTGCATAAACAGTACCTGGGCCTTCAAGCCAGAACAGTAAAATCAATTAATTTCTACCATTTGTCAACATGTTTACATCACAAATACTACACATTCCAGATGTTAGCTCACATTATGTTCATATCACAAAATCATGAAAATAAGCAACAAGTGTAGTCTTAAAGGCCATTGGATACAACAACACAGGTGGAACACAAAAAAACGGCAAGTGAAAAATGAACTTTTACTTTAAAAAATATAAAAAAATACTTACCAAAGCAACAGGCTTTGTGCTGTGGTTACCACTGATGTCATTATGACATTTTACCTCAGCTGAGCCTATAACACTGTCAAGGCTTACGCCATCCACATATCCAGTGTTGACTGGACCAGGATCTACAATCTAAAACAAATCGCCCCACACTTCTACTGTAGGTGCTGAACCAAACAGAGGACCACCGTCAGCGAGTGCTGCAGGCCGCCTCTAAGACCATGCGGGTGTGGTTCATCAAGGTGAGGAAGATGAAGGCTATCTACCATACACTCAACCTGTGCAACATCGACGTGACCCAGAAGTGTCTGATTGCTGAGGTGTGGTGTCCTGTCTCAGACCTGGACTCCATCCAGTTTGCTCTGCGAAGAGGGACGGTAAGTTGTTTTTTTTGGTTTGGTTGTGTATTTCATATTCTTGTTTTTGTTGTGTAGTGTAAATGTCACATATTATTCCCCTCTTGTCTTTTACACCAGTGGTTCTCAAAACGGGGCCCGGGGACCCCCAAGGGTCCTTGAAGGGGTTCCAGGGGTCCCCAACAAAAAGGGGAATAATTAGTTTTCACTATAATTTCATCCATAAGTAACCCAATGACAGACTATATGACTATTTTGCTCATGGGTTTCATTCACTTTCTGTAAAAAAACATCTAAAAGCAGAAATTCTATCAGGTAGGGGACCCTGGGACAAAGTTTTATCAGATGGGGGTCCGTGGTCTAATTTGTGTCAGTTTAGAGGTCCTTGCTGTGACAAACTTTGAGAACCACTGCTCTACACATTGCAACTGTAAAGTCACGGGCAACAATTAAAAAGGGTTTTAGATGTTATTGACCTATCGTATGCTTTTATTTTGGCTGGCTTTTACCAGCAATTTTACTTCTACCAGAGTAAAACTCTATTGGCTGTCTCCACCCCAAGCTCTCTGTGGCTCTGCTTCCTGTTGTTGTGAACTGTCACTCCACACTCATAAGTTGTGACACATTTTATATTGTACCAAGTGCTGCTAAATAGAGCAATAATATGATACACTTACACCATGTTTTGGCTTTTCCTATTCTGTGATGAAACTAAGAAAAAGAAATGTATTAGTTATATGGACAGTAGCAACTTTGTAAAATAACATGAATATGGCTGCTGCTGGAGAAATATCGGTATACAGCCACAACATCTCTGCTGGTGTTAAAGTTACTGAAAGGTGAATTCTCCTCACTTTTTTTTTTTAAGAAAATATGTTACGGGAGTGACAGAACGGACCCAAACACACCACTCAGTTCAAAACAAAAAGTTTATTTGGAATGAAAGGAAAAGGGTAGGGAGAGGGGCTGTGAGTAGGTGGACGCCAAGGAGCAGGATACAGGCACAGACTGGGGCTGGGAGCAGCTAGGGAGCTCAGGGAGGACAGGGAGACAACAGGCAACAGAGGAGCAGGGAGAGGTGAGGCAAGGAGCGGAGGTAGTGTGGAGCAGGGAAGTAATGACTGCAGGGAGAGAACACAGAGAAAGGGATTAGGACATAGAAACAGATAACACAGGTATACCATAGTGATCTTGAGGAGCATGGCACTTGTGTCACCATGAAGGCTGAAACAACGATCAAGTGAAGATGGTGAGTAGATCCGGGGTTTAAATACTGAGCTTGATTGTAGTTGATAACCGGCAGGTGTGTACGGCGGGAGGAGTGATGGTGAGAAGGCCAGCAGGTGTGCACAATCAGCTGGCTGGCGCAGGCAGGAGGGGAGGGGGGGAAACAGAGAGACACAGAGAGGCAGGGCCGACACAGAGACTGACAGGAGAGCATAACAGAAAATAGCAAGTAGAAAAACACAGAAACTCACAGCCAGCCGAACCCCAACCATCACAAAATATAAATTATGATGATCCTACAGCTGCATATCTTCACATTTCAGAAGAGGATAAACTACATTTGCACATAATTGTGGAAATAGCTTTTAAGTCTCGATCCTCTGAGTGGCGTTTTTTGGCTGCAAACTGGAGAACGTCACACTGTTTCGCTTATGAATGATGACAATTAGTGATTTAAGCTGACTTATGTGTCCTTTTTACATCATTCAGCATTTGTGAGGACCCATTGTGCTGCTAAGTTTGTATTCCACTTAGAAAGTGGGAGCTAGGAAGGCCAGCTTGCAAAAAATAGCACACAAAGTTGCTTTTCTTTTTATATTATTCCAACACTTGCTGAGTCATTGGCAGCTCTCACACACCCAGTGCTGTGTTCATCCCACAGTCTGGAGGGTGAGAGGTCTAGCTAGGCTGTTGGAATTGATAGCACACAAATTGTAGTTCCTGCCACTAAACTGTAAAATGACTGCCCCAATCAAATTACATTACTACAATTGTCAGTGCATGCAAATGCATGTCCATTGGAGAACAATATTGGGCACTATTGCTGCAAAAAATGGGTAAAATTGAATTGAAAAGTGCCAAAGCCAAAACAAATACCAACAGTATTAATTGCAGTCCTACTTTAAAATTGACATGAATGTTCTAAGGTCAATGAGCATAGACTGTAAAATTAGTGGACGTAGCATACGTGACGTCACCCAGTGGTTTGTGGACTGCCATTTTGAAGCCTCAAATTTGGCGCTACGGTCGTCGCCATCTTGTTTTTTTGCAACCGGATGTGACAATTTGTGATTAGAGGGTGGAGCTGGGGCGAATGAAGCGGCCAAGCCGGTGTTGTTAATGGTTGCAATGGCGCTGCACTAAGCTAAACGCTAAAGTGGGAAAATCTATCCTATCATCTATTGCCATGAGGTTGTGCCTCTTTAATTCATCTGGTCTTACCCTTTGTACGTGGGCAGTATTTGACTGATAAGTGAGGGCTTTATTTGACAGGAGAGGAGCGGCTCCACAGTGCCGTCCATTCTCAACAGGATGCAGACCAAGCAAACTCCACCTACCTTCAATAAGACCAACAAGTTCACATCAGGCTTCCAGAACATTGTGGATGCCTACGGCATCGGGAACTACCGGGAAATCAATCCAGGTTATACAGGAATTTGTTTATCTATATTTTAATTCATTACTCATCATATTAGTTACATAACATATTAATTAATGATCACAGACACTTGTAACAGTGCAGCAGCAAAAATATCTTATTTTATGGAAAAAGTCTGAGTGTAAACCGACTCAGTAGATTCAACTCTGTGGTTATTTTTGTGGCTGTTGTTGTATTTGAATACTGTAACTTCTCAAAAAAAGCCGTTATTTGAAACAGGTTTGGAGACAGACCTTTCTTTCTAATTTCACCCTATTCCCCTTCTGTTCTCAGTGTCTCTTTTTGAACAGTAATACTGTTTTTACTCGTTAATTATTTTTGAGTGGCTTCCATTTTGTTGTTTTTTAAGCTACCATCAGTAATTCAACTTCTTAAAGGCCTTTCAGCTGCTTTCAAGTGCATACTCCCCTCCATTTCCTGGTGAGCCTTTACTGTGAAATGTCTGCTGGAAGTATCAATTCAATTCATTGTCAGTAGCTTAACTGCTATTTCAAAAACGAACCAGACATTCAGCACATGAGAGGATGTGTCTTTGATAATACAAAACATTTGCAGCTTTTTGCAGATTAGACACTTCAACAGTCAATACTGATTGATATTCGACTGACTGAATATTTGAGTGGTTTTGATTGTTGTAGCCGCGTTGGGTGATGGTCCCTTACTGTGTCACCTGTTTCAGCTCCGTACACTATCATTACTTTCCCCTTCCTGTTTGCGGTGATGTTTGGAGACATGGGTCACGGCTTGCTGATGACCTGTATTGCCCTCTACCTGGTCATCCGAGAGAGTCGCCTCGTTGCCCAGAAGAGTGACAACGAGGTACAGTAAGACATAAAGAAGAAATACATTGATTTAAACTTTGAAACCTCACAGTACACATGTTAGAAACACACACAAATGATATTTCCAAGTTGTTGTGTGTTTCTGTAGATGTTCAACATGGTGTTTGCTGGTCGCTACATCATCCTGCTGATGGGGATGTTCTCCGTCTACACCGGAATCATTTACAACGACTGCTTCTCCAAGTCACTCAACATGTTCGGCTCTGGATGGAGCGTTAGGCCCATGTTTGGCCCCAAAGGAGCCAACTGGACGTAAGTCAGCCACCAGCTCTGCTTGCAATGATGCTGTTTGAGATGACCCCCATCCCTGTTTTTTACTAATGTTTTCTTGAAGTTAGTCTACTTTATCTACTACAAATCAATAGATGAAGTTCAGTTTGAAGTTTAGTATTTTTATAAATTTGCCATGAAAATTGTCAAAAAATATCAAAGGAATAGTTCAACCTTTTGGGAAATATTAATATTTATCATATATATTATCATATATCCCATATCAATCTCATATGTACAGGGCTGGAGTCAGGGCGTGTTTAGTCTAGCTTAGCATAAAGACTGAAGGCAACGGGGAAACAGCTAGCCTGGTTCTGTCCAAAGCTCACTAATGAACATGTTACATGTTTGTTTAATCTGAACACAAACAGACTTGTTGTCACAGTGAGGTTGGCCTGGTTTGGCACCATTGTGCCTTTACAGAAACACAAAGACACTATTTTTTTCAACCTTGACCCCTATTTCCCTATGTTTTTATGTCTAAGTTACTGAACAACAATCTTTGACATTGGTCCAGCATTAAGAGAGATCGCTGCAGTCGGGAGGGCTGAAACAAGCTACAATGTAAGTTAAGAGGACAATAGTCCAGCTTGCATTTACCTTCACAAAAGTGCTGGTTTTGCCGCTGACAGGCTCAGATTAATATTCTAAGTGTCTGACAACATTATGGAAAGAATTTCTAAGGAGGTCCACCTTCCTGTTAAAGAGTAAGATCCTTTTTTTAAACATAAAAACATCGTGAAATTGCGTTCGCTAAACCCACCAGACTCTATGTAAATAAACAGTCATTTTAGCATCATAAAAAACACTTAATTCAAAGTCGACAGAAACAAAATAAAACTATGAAAAGCCGTTTTGGGTTGTCTTTCCACTTTTCCAACCATCACAACTCTAGTTTTGGTTGAAATAAACACATAGTTTACTGATTTACATGTAAAATATGTTGGCTCTATACACGCTAAAAGTATTGCTTTTTTAAATGGAGTCTGGTGGGTTTTAAAGAGGTTTTAAAGGTCTATATCTGAACGGATCCTTTCCATAATGTTGTCAGACACTTAGAATATTAATCTGAGCCTGTCAGCGGCAAAACCAGCACTTTTGGAAGGTAAATACAAGCTGGACAATTGTCCTCTTAACTTACATTGTAGCTTGTTTCTCTAACTGCCGACTGCAGCGACCTTGCTTAATACTGGACCGATGTCAAAGATTGTTATCATCAGTCACTTAAAAACAAAAACATGGGCAAATAGGGTTGAAATAAACGCTAGTTACCCTTTAACTGTTGATCGTCAAGAAACAATGCATAGTCAGTCTTCCTGCTGTGCTCTGTCTAAAGGTCTTTAGGCTACGCTAGAAACTAAATTGAACATTGACTTAATTTTCCAGGAAACTTCCTAGGAAATGATTAGGAAATTATACACCTGTAAAATAAACTTTCACATATTGAGCATATAGAGAACTGACCAAAATATTCAGATAGTGTCAGGAAATTAAATTGTGCATGATAATGTAGGATCCTTTTACACCACTCAGATCCATTCAGGTGTTATCTACCATTCTCTGTTCTTTCATCATATAATATACTATTATATTATTATATACATGCATGTGATTTTATAAATATTAATACTCTATGTGGTAGACTCATCTTCTAAAATGCATTGCTGTTCCCTCTAAAACCTGCAGCATGTAAATAATCTGCTTTATTAAAATACATTCTTTCATTTCCTGCTGATCTGTTCTAGGTATGAGACACTTGATGAAAATGCAGTCCTACAGTTAGATCCAGCAGTTCCTGGTGTCTTCAACGGGCCTTATCCTCTTGGAATTGATCCGGTAAAATCTGTTACACCCATTAAAATAACAAAAATAAGTAGTTGACAGTACAACCTATGTCACCATCACAACTAACAAGACATCTATATCAGAGCTCCATTGTTATCCAAAAAAAAACAGAATAAAATGATTTCAATTGAATACACTATACAGACAAGATATTTAATGATATTCACTCATTTTGAATTTGATGCCTGCAACACGATCCAGCAAAGTGAAAGTGTGGATTAATCCACGCTGAAAATAGTCCCCTACAAATGCACTGTTTCCTCCTGTTTGAGTAATGTATGCTAAAACGCTACAGTACCCTGCTGTTATAGGACATTATTGAGCCTTTAAAAAAAGTAGCATCTCATATGTTCTATGTAAAGTACTCTTATCTTATTTTTATCTGTGAAAAGTGCTCCATAAATACATTTTACTTACTTACTTATTTGTTAAAGATTGGCGTCTGCAGTAGACTGAATGACTAAAATAATTAACACAAAGGAGAAAATAATACATTTGGCTAATGTTAGCACACTCTAATGCAAAAATGTTTTGGTCCGAAACATTTGAGCTTGTTATGTAATCTCTGCAGATCTGGAATCTTGCCACAAACAAGCTGACCTTCCTCAACTCATTCAAGATGAAGATGTCTGTGATCCTGGGTGTCATCCACATGCTGTTTGGAGTGTCTCTCAGCCTCTTCAACCACCTGTAAGTACTACACTCAACAGCAATGCTGAAAATCAACACCTGAACCATTGGGTCTTTCTCAGTTTTCACTGAGGGGCCATCCACACGGAAATGCTTTTTGGTGTAAACGCACATGTTTTGCATTGTTTTGGCCGATCGTCCAAACAATATCCTTTAAATGCACTGCCTGAAGACGCACTTTTTTGAAACCTGGTCCCAGGGTGAAAAAATTTGAATACGCCGCCCTTGGTTCTTCGTTTGGACGGCGAAGCCGCATACTTGCATATCGATGATGTCATCGCCACACCCCTCGACCTCTAGCCTGGTACGTGTGGACGTAGCCTTAGTCACTACATGCAAAAGGGTTTGCACCTGATTTGAATGGCCACACTCAAAGGCATAAAATAAAGAAAGGGGCGAGATGTAATGAATCATACAAAATGGGATAACCGTACACACTTCAGTGTTCTGCTCAGTTGTTTGCACAGAAAGTGATGAAAATAGTTCTGTGAAGAATGAGCAAAGAAAGCTTGAGAGAAAAGTTCAAACCTGCAAAGAATTGGCAGATGCCAATACAATCTGAAACAAACTTCATTTGAAGCCCACTGAGGCCCTAAAACTACTCAGACCTGCCATCACTTGGCATGCAAATTGAACTATACATGTTCTATGCCAGGTTTTATGTAGATTGAAATTGTTTGAGGTTTCCGCCTATATGTCCACAAAAAATTATGGTGTAAACAAACAGATAATATTCTTGGATTGTCAACAACAAAAAGGAAAAGGAAAACAATGCCCATATTGCCCCCACAACAAACCTCTCATTCCACAGGAAACACTGTTAGGATATCAATACGAATGCATACAATAACACTGATGGAATGTGATGAAACAATCACCCTGGATGGAAACTGTTCTGGTTGACGATGCCAGTGCTACACTATCTAACAAAATTCACCTGCTGGTTGATTATATTTTCACTGCAACATCAGTGAAACTGCTCGACAAATGCCACACTAGATTCTCCATCGCCAACATAGCAGCACTGTTTGTTTGTGTTGTTAACTGACTTCAGGTACTTCAAGAAGCCACTGAACATCTTCCTGGGCTTCATCCCAGAGATCGTCTTTATGGCGAGCCTGTTTGGCTACCTCGCTCTGCTGGTCTTCTACAAGTGGACAGCCTATGACGCCTTCACCTCCAAGGACGCGCCCAGCCTGCTCATCCACTTCATCAACATGTGTCTCTTCAACTACAACGACCCCATCAACAAGCCCCTCTACAGGGGACAGGTGCTCCTTCCCTCATCCACCCCTCTGCCTCTCCCAGCGTCCTGCCCCTCCCTCATAGCAAACAATAATAATAGCATATTATATAATATACTATATATATATAGATACATACAATATAATAGTAATTAAATATACTGTATATATTACTTTTTCTTCTGGTCAGAGGTCAGCTACAGAACAGCAGCACTGGAGCTGGCAGGGATTTTGTGTCTTGCACTAGGATACTTCTGTAGAAGTTATTCTGGCTTGATACTTATTCGAGTCAGAGGGAGATATTATTGGGGAACTCATTTGCACAGCTAGTTACCTGCTAGTTACCAGTCTACCTAGTTTGGTCTCAGTTTTCCATCTTCATTTTCTAGGTCGAGAGTAGGGCTGGGCAATATGGCATATTTAAAAATTTTTTGGGGCTATACTGTAAAGGCGGTTACACACCAACCAACCAGACAGCCGACCGTCGGCAGGAAATCCAGTCGGACTGATCAGTCTCCCCGAGTTCAGAGACTCGGGGAGAACACACTGAAGAGACGAGACGTAATACGTCTCCATAACAACAGGCGGCGCTAACCTGTATTGTTGCCCAAAAAATTAAAACCGGCAGCTGATTGGACGAACGCGTCATGTGGGTTTGTTTTCTCCGGAAATTCAAAGCCAGACTATCATTGCAGCTTGTTCAGAATACGATCTCATATTGTACTAAAATAGTAGCCTAGCCCCATTTCATCTATCGTTTGATAGACTGTGTAGACAAATGCTTCACATTGATGCTTTACATTGTGCGCTACACTTTTTAAGAGGTGGGAAAGGTAACCATATGAAGCCTTTCTCTTGTAAAAAGTGAAATATACAGCTTTGAAAACATTTCATTATTCTCACCTTTTTGCTCAAGGGAGTTTTGAGCGCATCGTTTGTTTCTGTCTTACAGCCTCCTGTGGCCGATGGGGATAAAAGACCCATTACATCTACAGTTGATGACAACTGCTGTAACTTTTTTTACCAGTTGTACAAACCACTGAACTGCAGTTGTAGTGGGTTATTTTCTCCCATCAGCCAAGGGTCGGCAATGACACCATTCAACTCCATTCTAAATGTAAATGGCCAAGCTGCACAAAGGTCAGAATTACGCTTCATTGTCTTTTGCTTTTCCAAGAGAAAAGGCTTTGTGGATTTGGACTAAGTGCTTGATTTAGAAAATGCACAGATGTTTAACTTTCCCACCTCCAAACAGGACTTTAAGTCACCAAGCCCTGTTTTTGGATTGTTTCAACCACTGCGTGGCCAAACGGGGCTATCAGTGGGCAAAATATTACCATACCACCAATTTCCTATTAACTTGTTTATCCACAACAGCTCTTAACGCTTTTGTTTTTGTGCCGACACCTACAGTATTTCTATCTCTTCCATGTGTGTGGCTTTTGATACCAAAACAAAAACATGTGGTGTCTTCAGCTAACTCAACCAACCTTACTATGACTATTTTGGGATGAGGGGTGTCAGTTTCTGATATGATTGGTTAGAAAGAGTTGTGTTTCTGAAATGTGATTGGCTGTTGGTGCAGTACATCATCACGCAATCATCAGTTTATCAAAGTTTCTCAGTATCATGTAGGGTTACTTATAGTTAATCGCCCAGTATCGCCCAGCCCTCATCAAGAGGTTTCTCACTCTCTCTCACTCACTTGAAGCAATACAATAAATTGGAAAGGAGAGGGGAACAAAGAAAAATGACAACAAACCAAGTCAGCCAAAGGGAGGTTTATTCCAAAGGACCACATCCATTTAGTCAGACCAACAATTTACCAGCATAGTGTTTATGTCCTGGTCTTTGTTCATGCAGATGAATCAGAATCAGCGTTATGCTGGAATAGATATTAAATGATTCATATAATAGGTTACTATATATACATGTGAATTACGTGGTTGTGAACAGTATATGCACGTATACATGTGAAGATTAAATCCACAGAGAACAATCTTGCAGAAAAGTCTGCTCTCCTTTTAACAACTTGAATTAGTAAGCGTAGAGGTAATCAGTTTGCCTTAATTCTTAGATATCTGTCATGTCTTCAGATCAGCATATTACTTTTTATATTTAAAACAACAAATAACTGTAACAAGTAGTACCTGTGTTGCAAGAAAGTAAAAGAAAGCTTGTAATTAGTCGAGAATGAGACAAACAAAAGAAACTGCTGAGTTTTTTCCGTACCAGCTGTGAGTTAGGCCTCACCAGGATCTGTTCAGGAAATTAGCATCGCCTGATCACTGCTACACATCACCAAAACCTTGTTAACCTCTCTCTGTTTGAATCTGTAGATGGGGATCCAGATTTTGTTGGTGCTGATTGCCCTTGCATGTGTACCCTGTATGCTGATTGTGAAAACTATGGTGCTTCGGCGTCAGCACCTGTGGAAAAAGCACCTGGTATGTGGATCTGACCCCACCTATAACCTTACTGCCACCTTTGATGAGTAACATTTATAACCTTTGGTATAACCTTTTTTTTCTACTCCTATTCTGCCATTCATTTCAATGCATTGTATTGTGTAATGTGGTTGGTTGTGTTGCCATGAAAAATGGTTAAAGCCTGCCTTGGAAACGCTCATATTTTAGTGGAAAATTTGGTAGAAATACTACACAGACTGAGGGCACCCTAACAGCTAAAGATGTGCCACTTGTACTCTCTTATTCTACCTATATATTTGACGAGTTCTTATCCAAAATGCTATACATCCAAGAAATATGAATTACTCGAAATACGTGATGTATCAGCCTCATGCTCTCATTGCTCTCACTGGTTGTCTTAAACCTCAAAAAACTGCAGTCCTATCAGACTAAAGATCAGTACCAATTATAATCTATGGTTGTGTTTACCATGTTCATGAGAAGAGTCCTACATATTAACTTTGTAAGTAGAGTGCCAGTCACTAGTCATGTTTCCATCAACGTATTTTTATGTGCATTTTGTGCAAAATTTCGAGAAAAAAAACTTTTTTTAATGCTTTGACGCTAATGCGCAAAATGGGAGATGGAAACAGCTTTGCCGAATAAGTTGTGACGTAGTGAACATGTAAGTCACATGACGGGAAACGGGTCCCATCCAGTGCGCCGTACACTTGTGACACAAGGTGCGTAGTGGAGTTGTGGTGCGCTATAGCCCAGGCCTCAGCCACGTTGGGTAAATTGATGAATTGGTTCAACAGCTTGAATGGTATGACCCTGCACACCGCGTATACACAGCGGTGAACGGTTGTCTCGCTGACACCAAATGTCTCTGCCACAACCCTGTATTCTGCACAGGTGGCAAGCTTGTCCAATGCGTCCACTCTCCATTTACACAAAGAACTTAGCTTCTAAACTCTTTGATTTAGCAAGCCGGTTTGCAATCTACAACCATGCGTAACGTCAGCTTGTGACCAAACTACGCTTTGCGTAGTCGAGTTTATTTGCTCTAAACCAGTTGATGGAAACGCTTCTACAGTGCCTTGCGAAAGTATTCGGCCCCCTTGAACGTTTCGACCTTTTGCCACATTTCAGGCCTCAAACATAAAGATATAAAACTGTAATTTTTTGTGAAGAATCAACAACAAGTGGGACACAATCATGAAGTGGAACGAAATTTATTGGATATTTCAAACCTTTTAAACAAATAAAAAACTGAAATATTGGGCGTGCAAAATTATTCAGCCCCCTTAAGTTAATACTTTGTAGCGCCACCTTTTGCTGCGATTACAGCTGTAAGTCGCTTGGGGTATGTCTCTATCAGTTTTGCACATCGAGAGACTGACATTTTTGCCCATTCCTCCTTGCAAAACAGCTCGAGCTCAGTGAGGTTGGATGGAGAGCGTTTGTGAACAGCAGTTTTCAGTTCTTTCCACAGATTCTCGATTGTATTCAGGTCTGGACTTTGACTTGGCCATTCTAACACCTGGATATGTTTATTTGTGAACCATTCCATTGTAGATTTTGCTTTATGTTTTGGATCATTGTCTTGTTGGAAGACATCTCAGTCCCAGTCTCAGGTCTTTTGCAGACTCCATCAGGTTTTCTTCCAGAATGGTCCTGTATTTGGCTCCATCCATCTTCCCATCAATTTTAACCATCTTCCCTGTCCCTGCTGAAGAAAAGCAGGCCCAAACCATGATGCTGCCACCACCATGTTTGACAGTGGGGATGGTGTGTTCAGGGTGATGAGCTGTGTTGCTTTTACGCCAAACATAACGTTTTGCATTGTTGCCAAAAAGTTCGATTTTGCCTTCTTCTGACCACAGCACCTTCTTCCACATGTTTGGTGTGTCTCCCAGGTGGCTTTTGGCAAACTTTAAACGACACTTTTTATTGTTATCTTTAAGAAATGGCTTTCTTCTTGCCACTCTTCCATAAAGGCCAGATTTGTGCAGTATACGACTGATTGTTGTCCTATGGACAGAGTCTCCCACCTCAGCTGTAGATCTCTGCAGTTCATCCAGAGTGATCATGGGCCTCTTGGCTGCATCTCTGATCAGTCTTCTCATTGTATGAGCTGAAAGTTTAGAGGGACGGCCGGGTCTTCGTAGATTTGTAGTGGTCTGATACTCCTTCCATTTCAATATTATCGCTTGCACAGTGCTCCTTGGGATGTTTAAAGCTTGGGAAATCTTTTTGTATCCAAACCCGGCTTTAAACTTCTCCACAACAGTATCTCGGACCTGCCTGGTGTGTTCCTTGTTCTTCATGATGCTCTCTGCGCTTTAAACGGACCTCTGAGACTATCACAGAGCAGGTGCATTTATATGGAGACTTGATTACACACAGCTGGATTCTATTTATCATCATTAGTCATTTAGGTCAACATTGGATCATTCAGAGATCCTCACTGAACTTCTGGAGAGAGTTTGCTGCACTGAAAGTAAAGGGGCTGAATAATTTTGCACGCCCACTTTTTCAGTTTTTTATTTGTTAAAAAAGTTTGAAATAGCCAATGAATTTCGTTCCACTTCATAATTGGGACCCACTTGTTGTTGATTCTTCACAAAAAATTACAGTTTTATATCTTTATGTTTGAGGCCTGAAATGTGGCAAAAGGTCGAAACGTTCAAGGGGGCCGAATACTTTCGCAAGGCACTGTAATTTGCATTTTCTTTTCTTTTTTGCGACATTTTAAAAGTTCGCTTAAAATTCGCTTGACCATTATATATTGCGTGACCACTGTAAATATTGGCACCTGGTCTTTTGACAAAAATATATTAGTTTTTGTTATATTCTAGTAAGTTGATTATAGCTTTAGTTAACCAAAACTAAAGACATTTTGTCAGTGAAATTTCGTTGTGCATTTTTGAATTTCAATTCAGTTCAGTTTTATTTATAGTATCAAATCATAACAAGAGTTATCTCAAGACACTTTGCAGATAGAGACTCTATAATTTACAAAGACCCAACAATTCCAGTAATTCCCCCAAGAGCAAGCATTTAGTGCAACAGTGGCGAGGAAAACCTTCCTTTTTAGAGAGAAACCTGGGACAGACCCAGGCTCTTGGTAGGCGGTGTCTGATGGTGCCGGTTGGGGGTGTGATGAACAGTGGCAATAATAGTCACAATAAAGATAATGGAACTATGACTAGAATTGAAGTCTTCTAAGCATTCTGGGTCTTACATCCAAATGTATGTAACATTTAAAGTTACTACTACTATGCTTTTTATAATGCTTGTTTTCTGCGTGCATGCATTTGTGGTTTGTCTCACATTTGCTGACATTACGTTACATTATGAGACATAACGTTACAGAAATTTAACATGCTGCCTTTTAGTGCAGCAGGTCAAGCAAACCAACCTCTTAAGAATTTGGTTGGTGTTGCTCTACCAATCAGAATCATACAATGATGCATGCAGATTAGGTCAGATTTTGTATTAAAAAAGTAATTGAGTCCATTATTTTGTCTTTAATATTATAGTTGTTGAAAATTACATTTTGTTATACTTTTTTATTTTTTTGATTTCAAAGGTACTTTTTATTTCGTTTTTGTCTAATTTTCATTGTGTAAAAAAAAAGATTGTCAATTAATATTGTTGTGATGCCATTTAAAAAAAAATAGTTAGCTTACCTTAGCTAGCCATTTTCTAGAATGGCATAGTCTGCATGGGATGTTGCTGGTAGCTCAATGACCCAACAGAAAATGTTGTATTCAGTCATATTCAGACCAGAATTTCTTCTTAGCCATTTAAAGTTGCACAGTTACAGTTACAAGCTATACTTTACAAATAGAGTCTTTAACTGTGTTTGTTGAGGTTCAACTCAACCAGTGAGCAGTGCCATGTTTCAAAAGGTGTGGATGTATTTAATTTTGCAATGAAAGCCTTCACTCACTGTACTGGGTGCCCTGTTACTTAAAAAAAAGAAAAAGTAAATGAAGAAGAAAGCGTTCAACCCAAGGCTTGCTTTAAGCTAGACACAGCTCTTGTGGCTTTTGTATCTAGTCCCAGAAGAGGGAAGAAACCGCTGCAGAGAATCTAGAGCAGTCTTTAAAGCAAACAGGCGTGTCCTCATCATGCACCGGACTCACCCAACAGGGCACGCAGAAGTTCGGAGGGGTGCGGGTGGGCAACGGGCCCACGGAGGACGAGGCTGGCATCATGGACCATGACCAGCTCTCCCAGCACTCAGAGGAAGGAGATGAGGTGAGCTCATTCAATATCACCAAACATGACTGATTCTAATTCCATCCTCTTCCAGACCTGACATTTTCTTTGATTTTAGTAGGATTATGATGCTTACTGCTTTCACCATAATACAGTATATGGACTATTTTCTGTGTTCTCTCTATGTTACAGATGAAGAGGGGCACAGTTTTCCAGACCTATAGAAACAGCAGACATTTTTCAGGGAACTATATATTTCCCTTAGTATGCTTATAAAATAGCAAATGTACTACAAAAAGTAAAAATAGGGAGTGGTATGTGTAGAGCTGCAACTAAAGATAATTTTCATTAGTGATTAATCGTGTAATTGGTTAATAGTTTTAAATGTCAGAACATTGTGAAGATTGTTAATTACAAATTCCTTGAGATTACTTCTTCTGTCTGACCAACAGTCCATAACCATAATATTAAAAAAAAGCAGGAAGTCTGCTAAGTCTGGTAAGTTCAGCTCAGTGTAGTTCCAGCAGTTCCAGCTTTAGACTGTCAAAGGCTTAACTAACTAACTAAAACCATACTAAATCACAATCGTCATGCTTTTCTCCTGAGTAGTAAAAAGAGATGAGGACGATGTGGGCACAACAGCGTGTAGAGTGAAAGGCAGGGAGGGAGCACATAAGAGATGGATTTTCCATTTCAGAAACATAAACAGTGAGGTGGTTTTCATGAGAACCAGCAAGTGGAATTTATGAAAATACCCCCCAGATTTTTTCTATCTGTGACTCAGAGGTTTGGTGTCTCCCTGCATCATAAATCTCTGAGTGTTAGTGTTGCGATAAAATCTTACATAACTGTAATGTAATGAGACTACATTTTGTCATTATAATTCCAAGTGTATGATATTCCATGACTTATCAACAGGGTTACGCAACTTTGTATTACATAATGTTTAGTTGAATAGTAAGTTGTAAGAGTATCAGGTCGGATAATTTCCTGAATACTAGGAATGTTAACATCCAGGTAAATTGATGCAGGTATATAACATCTGTCTTTTCTCCTTTTCTCTTGTGTTTTCTCTGGCTTTTTCAAATTGTGTAATTACATACACTGACCTTTGAACTTATAATAAGTGGTTTCTGGCAGTGTGTGTTATTGGGAATTTTAACATACTAGTACAGTGCCCGTTTAAAACGTGCCTGTTTGGAACAGGCCGATTGCTTGGCCTCCTGTATTGCTGCTTGCAGCTTTCTCCAGAATTATACCATTGTACCCCAAAATTACTTACAAAGGGACCCCAAAGCACTTAATATGCAACCACACTGTATACTACTGACTTACTGTGTACTTCTACTTCAGAGGAAAACATTGTACTACTACATTTACCTTAGAGAGAACGTTGCAGACTCAGATTTTACTCACAAAATATCACAATTAAAATGTGAAGTAATTTGCGGTTGTTTAGCTTTATTCACAGTTTGTTAATATCCAATATCCAACGCTGTCCAAATTGCTCCAAATTCCAAATGCCAAGTTAATTGGGTACCCAGGAAGCAAATTGTGAAGTAGATCGGATGAACGGTATCATTTGAAAGACAACAGACACACACATACACACACATACAGAGATACCTCGATTTATAGTTAGATTCAGCTGTTATTGCACTGAATAAGATCATCACCTTAGCTTTCCTCCTGTTCATACTTGCTGTGAAGTGGAACCTTTGTGACATGACTACACCTTAAGAGATGGGGGTCAAAATCCACAATCCTTGTTTTGTTGATCTGAACCTATACTTTAAGATCCAACCAGCTGACACCAGGTGGTGCCATATTAGAGAAACAAGCCTGACCGAAGACAAGTTATACTTTGCTTTATTTCATCCCTTATTGACTGTTAGCTTAGCTTACCAGGCTAATGTGCACGACGATTTGCACACACATGACACAAATGGATACAGATGATTGTAACAGTCAGAGAGCGAAAGAGAGAAATGTCTTATCATATCATACATGTGAAAATACCCAAAAGGAAGCCCAATCTGAGCCTAAAGCTTTTTCCAATAAAATGGCCTAGACCCGACCTGAAACACAATACCTTTGTCAGGACCTATTAGTCTTAAATGGGATTCCAGAACAGAAAAGAGAGTCTAGTGAAATAAACTGTAAAACAACGATGGCAAAATTAGGATTGGAACCTTGTGGGTCGATTCAGTTCCTGAATTCTGCTATTAACCATTGACCTTTGCTTACTTTTAAGCACGCAGAAGAAGAGCCGGTAAGAGCCTGAGTTTTGATATCTTCTTAGCATGTCTGGATGCTGTCTTGCCTGATCTGTTTGTGCCTTTAGTACCAAGTGGTGGTTGTTCTGTCTTTGGACTCTGGTTGGTCTGTCTAAACCTCCTGTACTCCTACACTGTCCACCTCCCGGCACCAGGCATGTTTATGTGTGTGATTGTAAAGATGTAAAAAGCCCCACTACGGGTCATTTAGTCAGAGACTCATTCTTACGGTCTTCATTTTCAACGTATTTTACAAATGCAAAAGAACTGCTGGGATTAGTTTCCAGTGCAGTTTTTCATTGGTAGCAAGATTTCTATTGTGGCAAGTCTAGTGTGTTGAAAAAAGGCAGAATAAGTTAAATCACTCATCTAGTATCAAGAAAAATGACAACAGTTTTGAAATTCTTGACATTTATTTATTTAAAAAAAGGTTATGGTGTCTTTATTATAGATATTTATGTAGTGTACCCTTGAATAGAGCTGATGCCAAGACCAGTAGAATCCGAGACAAATCCAAGTACGAGCAGTTTTGAGATCAAGCAAAATCAGGGTTGAGTGTGAGTCGACAAAATAGTATCCATTCAATATTCTTAATACTGTTGTCCTATGACCGAATCATATTACTATATTTTAGCCTTTTAAAATGGTCACTGTGTCCGATTAGGTGGTTATAAAGTGTGTTTCCATCTAAACAAGTACGAGTCAAAAAACAAGTACAGGAAAAATACCCACAAGACGGAGACAAGTCCAAGTTAAAACAACTAGGAGACAAGTCAAGACCAAAACCGATGAGACTGACACAAGTCTGGGTCATAACAATCTTGAGACTGACACAAGTCCAAGTACAACAGCTCTGCTCTTGAAATAGTCCATATATATGCTCTGATTTACCTTTGCACCTGAGTTTTCTCTTGTCCTGCAGCTGCTAATCAGTGTGAAAGAAATTTGGGGATGCTAAAAACTGTATTTCGTCTTAGTTGTTAATTTACCCATTTCATGACAAGTCTAAAGTCTTGTACATTGTAACTGTACGTTGTGAAATCACATGACTCTGCTCAGCTGAAATGTTTGAGCCACTGGCCTCCGTGCATTTTGCCACTACGGCTTGTTAGCCCGTGTTGTTTTCATTAGCCATTTTTGTCGGAGACCCTTTGAATGGAAACAATGAGCGCTGCTTCCATGAACTCTATTTCACAGCTCCAAGGACAAAAGAGAAGCATGGAAAGAGGAAACCAGACCAGCGCATAGCCAAACCCAACAAGAGCAACTTAGAGCAATAGACTCCCATGTTTCCCCTCCCTGCCCATATCATACAGGAAAGGCTAGTCTTGCTCTAGGAAGGAGAGAACAGAGGAACTGTGTTGCCTTTACAACACACAAACAAGTCCCTGCGCTGTGATCTTGCTCGAGAAAAATTAAAAAAAAACAGACGTCTTTGCTCGTTGTTTTCTGCCTGATCAGAGCTAAAGGCACCGGCCGGGGTCAAAGGTCAAAACAGCCGCACATTAAGATGATAATAGAATTTCCATTCCAAGTCGTTTCCATGGTTCATGCCATGCTGACAGTACAGTTATTATTATTGGCCACAGTTTGAATAGCACAGCTGGGTGATGATCATCACTCAATGTTAAGTAGACAGTAATGTGTTTGTTTTACCAACCTCAGTTGATAAGCTATGATGGCGTATGTGTATTGTAAGTAATGACATCCTGGAAATTCTATTGTTTTAGGATTTTTTTCCTGCAATGTTTACTATTGTAGTCAGTATGTCAAAATCACAACTGTGTTAATTAATAATGATCTTTATATTTAAACAATCACAAGATCTTAAAACATTGATTTAGACAAACAGAAAATAGTAGTTTTAGTAAAAGCTAAACTAAACAGAAATATGCATTCTTAAAGGGAGACAGTTTAGTGATTGGAGCAAAGCTCCAATCACTAAACTGAAACAAAAGAATCAAAAAAAGAATCAAAAGAGAATCAAAATTTTGTGGCCTAAACAAAAGAATCAATATCCCTGAAGGGGCTGTCCATCGATTTTACATGTCAAAGTCAAATTTCTTGTCGTAGTTAGTACTTCCTAGCCTGTGAAAACAGTTGCGTAATGTCTTCTGTGGCTCCGGAGAAGCTGTGTTACCTCTGAGAAGTGACATAACCCAGGTATTTTGGTTTTGGGTTTTTGAGACTGAAAACACATTTATTACACGCTACCAACTGGGGTGTTGTTTTTGAAAGAACGGTCTAATGAGAAAATGCTATTGAGTTGCATATATGTTTCAGTGTTTTTGGTGCTCGGCCTTTGCTGCACCAATTTTGACCACTTTTTTTGTACATTTTGAGACTGTATGCAAGTGCAAAACTCAAACACTGCAGAGCCTCATTAAAGCTCCTGTTATGACCATGGAAAATACAGATATACCTGCTACTAGAAGCAGCAGAGACAAAAGTTAGTTTGAAGTTGAAACTCAGTGGATGCATTGGGCCTGAAGGTCGTCAGCTCAAGGCCACTAGATGTCAAAACAGCAACAACAAAAATATATACAAACATGTGTTACTATATCCTTGCTGTGTGTGTGTGCTAACCATCTTACCATCTTCCACAACAGTTTGACTTTGGTGACGTAGCTGTCAACCAGGCCATCCACACCATAGAGTACTGTCTGGGGTGCATCTCCAACACAGCATCCTACCTGCGCCTCTGGGCCCTTAGCTTGGCTCATGCACGTGAGTAAAAGCATGCATGCACACACACACACACACACACACACACACACACACACACACACCCACAACACACACACACAGCATACACATTTTTATGATACACATTCTGTAAAACATTATTTAAAGAGGTTGTAGATATAGACTCTTTCTGTACCCTATTTGACTATATACAGTAGGTACATCGGTTCAATAAATGAATTCAAAGATTCTTGACATGAATATTTTGATGTAAACCTTGTTGTTGTCATAACTTTGTCTGTATGTGTGTGTGTGTGTGTGTGTGTGTGTGTGTGTGTGTGTGTGTGTGTGTGTGTGTGTGTGTGTGTGTGTGTGTGTGTGTGTGTGCAGAGCTGTCAGAGGTGCTCTGGTCCATGGTGATGCACCTGGGTCTGGCCTCCCGGAGCGGGGGCGGGTTCTTCGGCCTGTCTATCATCTTCTCGGCCTTTGCCACTCTCACTGTTGCCATCCTGCTTGTCATGGAGGGGCTGTCAGCCTTCCTGCATGCCCTGCGTCTGCACTGGTTAGACACACACACACACACACACAAATAATATATATAATAATATATATATACCCACACACATACAGCTTACATGCATGCTATTAAATGCATAGTATAGGTGTGTATCAGAGATGGCAAAAGTACTCACTTCCTGTACTTAAGTAGAAGTACAGATACTTGTGTTAAAAAATACTCTGGTAAAAGTAGAAGTACTGATTTAACTTCTTTACTTAAGTAAAAGTAACAAAGTACAGGCTTTGAAATGTACTTAAAGTATAAAAGTAAAAGTAGCCTTGCGAATGACAACCACTTTTTATGCAAAGCTACCTGGACCACACACGTTACTAGAGTGCAAGCTGAGAAACTTCAGTGGACATAAAAACCAGGCTCTTTATATGCCATTGTCTACATTTTAAATGGATGTCTGCCAAACATCACATATATGATTATTGTGACAGAGACTGGGACTCCAGCTTAATAAGATTCTGACTGAGTAGCAAGATATGAATTCAATTGTGATTCTGTGAGAATTCACAGATCCAGTTTCTCTTTTTTTAATCTTCCCCTTAACATTTAAAGGAATCTACATGTATGTGTGTGTGCTCAAATATAGAAAGAAAATAAAGGATACAATATGAATTACTAAACATAGATTAATTACTGTAAGAAGTTCCCCATACTTTAAGAGTTACACAGCACATTGGCCAGGAGTCATACTTGATGCCTCCTAGCCTATCTTAAACATCTCTCTCAGATAAGGCCAGGGATGATTGGGAATGTCTTGCTGCTTGTCTGCCTAATCTCTGGGATCTCTGTTTTCTTCATTTTCAATCATGTCGCCGTCCATACTACTAGTGCTAACGCTACCACCATCAAGCTGCAATTATTTGCCGCAAATGAATGCAGCCGAATCGGTCGAGTCGTCTTGTAGTGGCGCGTTACATGCAACATAGCCTACAGTATATTCCCATCCAATTAGATTGAATTCGGTATTGATCACGTGAAAAATAATAACGGTAACTCCAGTGAAATTATTTGAAACTTGTTAGTGAGGACTAGAACCTTATTTAAAACTGATGCTGGTTTCCAACTTCGCCAACTTTCCAGGTGTGTCTGTAAAACACGGACAGAGACAACTTCTCTCTTTTGATGCTTTACAAGCAACGTGAGACCTAGCTAACTCGCGGTGTGAGGCGCGTGTCCGCGCTATTCTCCGACATTACGACCTCTTGTACAAAACTAAAGTAACGAGCCAATTTTTAAAATGTAAGGAGTAGAAAGTACCGATATTCATGTTAAAATGTAAGGAGTAAAAGTAAAAAGTCGCCACAAAAATAAATAGTAAAGTAAAGTAGAAATATCCGAAAAATCTACTTAAGTACAGTAACGAAGTATTTGTACTTCGTTACCTCCCATCTCTGGTGTGTATTTGCAAGGTGAGCACATGCACACATCAGAAACACTCTTGTAATAATAATAATATATATATATAATCGAAAGCATACACCCAGCAGGCTGTCATTGTTCACCTCTTAAACCAGGTATCTCTGCCAAAACTGCACTTCTTCAGTTTTACGTGCACACGAGGAATGCTAGCAAAATGAAAAATTCCTGGCCCAAAGAGGTTTACTTAACTGTGAGCGTACAGGCCTCCAGATAACCTTCCATCCTCCAGCTCCATCGCCTCCTAGCACCACCTCCACCCTGCTGATCCACCCTGCACCAGTGTAAACTGCACTGACACGCAGGCAAGGCAGTGTAGACGAGTCTTGGATTACCCACAGGACCACACTTATGGGATTACCATAGTAAGATACAACCATGCAGTAATTATACTTCATAAAAAGTATGTATTAACAGCTATTAGGAGTAATTTTAACATATTAGAATATAGCAGCTGATGTGGACAGACGTTGTACTGCTTATGACTATGAGGAGAAGGTGTTGTGAAAGTGAAGGATGATAATTGCTCAGTATCTCACAAGGGAAACATCCCTTTCAGCACAGCGTAGATAATTGTATGATTCCAGTGAGTTATAAGCCCACAGGAACAGCTTCGCTGTCTATGTATCAGGTTTAAAATGTAGCTACAGACTGTGAGGGAGAGAGAGGCTTTTCCAAAGTGAAATACTTGATCCATCCAAAGTCAAAGGTAAGAAAGTCACCGAAATGTCAGCTCTATATCTAGTCCATGCAACATGAGATTGATATTGACAACACAAAATGGTCCTGAATTCTGGTACCCTTTTATTTATTACATAAATTGAAGCAGTGTTTGGTCCTGCTTTATAACTGCACAAAAATACAATTTGATATATTAGGGTGGAATGAAAGGATTGATATTATTCAGGCCTCCCATAGTTCAGAGGTCTGTCTGTTGCCTGGCATTGAAACAGTTCTGTCTGTTCCCACTAACAATCCATTTAATATTGGCTCATGTGTGGCAAAATAGAGTTGAGATCAGGTGTACCCTGCTGCATTTCTGTTTAACAGACCATTCCTTTTATACCTATTAAGTGAAAGCAACAAGTGTGTTTCCTTTAATCCTTCTGGTCAGGTTCCTGCACAGAGCACAGAGCCTTATGTCATGATTATGAGATGGATAAACAAAGACAGGGAGAGAATATCCTGTGTGCTTTTGTTGGACAGAGGTATGGTGTTAATGCTTAACTGCTGCTCTCAGGGCTGATTGTTGTAAGTAGGTTTAAAGAGAACTCACTGTCTGTGCTCAGTCTGTCTGTTGCTCATGTAAACTAGTGGAAAGTGATCTGACCACCTTTCAGATATGATCTCAGCTGTCTTTTATCTAGACTGTGTTGTTCTTCCAAGAAATCTACACGTGTTGTATAATCCCACCTATCTGCCTTACACATGGGCCAGCTGTATGTTCCAGGCTGGAGGTCGCGTTGTACAAAGCTGTCTTGCTAGTGGTGTAAGATAGTTACGACAGGCCCCAGTGCAGGCTAATATGACGGGCAATAGTGCACACTAGTTACTAGTTATGAAACACACACAGACACACACACACACACACACACACACACACGCACACCATTAGGCATTCGGTTTGCAGATGTGCTCAGTCCGTCTTGACAGATTTTGCACCTAAACTGGCTGCTATACATTGTATCCTCTCATCACATGATCAAATAGAGACTTTACAATGGACAACATCAACATGCATATTACCCAGCAATCATCATTGCATATTTCTATATGACAAAGAAAATAATAAATTATTCATTTCAGGGGTGCAAAAGTGTCACCTTTTAGCAAGAAACGCAGTTGTAAAGCCAAAATAGGTCATTTGTGTAATTCATGTTGATCTGATGAGTTTATTTAAGTATTTGAGTGCCCTGAACTGATGTCCCCCTTACATTTGTAGCAGTTATTACATCAATTCTAGGTCGAGGTTTTCCCCTATATCCTCCTGCTAAAATTGACTGTAAATCCACATCTAAAGCTCATATTTAAAAATAAATAAATCCTGAGGCATCTTTGTCACCTTTTTTCAGCCATGATGAGTTTGCACCCCTGCATTTAATTGAAATTTCTTTTTTTAAAGTTTTTTTTTATAGTTTTTGTAGTTTATGTAGACTATGCATATCATTTTGTTATAGACTGCTACTATTTTACAAAGTAAAATGAAACCCATGATGGAGATGGGTTTGCCTTTTTGAGGGCATGTATAGCAAATGGCACTGTTTTTTATTTAATGTCAGTTCTTTGAACACAGTTGTATTTCGAAGGTGACAATTTTAATCACTCGCAAGTCCCTCTCCCTCACTGCCAAACACATTGTTGGAGGGCCCGCTCTGTAGTCCCATGGGCCCCAGTGCAACCGCACAACTGCGTTTCTTGCAGACCAGACTGTTGTGGAAGCAGGTGTAATCAGCAGAGTTGAACCAGAGACAATATAAATACAGTCAGTCTAGAATGTGTAATGTGTATTGAAAAGCTAAAAATTGACTCAAGGCCAAAAAACACACTGTTATCTGCATATCAGCAGCTGCAGAACCTTTATTTATGAGAGATACAACAAGTGGAGGCAACAACACGAACTCTCGTAGCAAAATACCTTCAAGAAATAACAGATATTCTTAGTTTCCCTCAGCTCCCTTTTACAACATGGCAACAATTTATAGCATTGCCCTATGGCATAATCTGAATATGTATATATCTGAAATGTTTCATGAGTTGGTTAATGGTACATATGTTTACAGTACACCACCAGATAAAATATATTTTTCTGTGACAATGTTTTTAAAAAACATGTCACACTCTTTTTGTACACAGTTCACCTGAGCACTATTTGTATTCTCAGCACTCGTGCGTTACTCCATAGCTTTGTGAAAAGCCCGAAAAAAGTCTAAACATTTTCTTTTATTTCTTTACTTTAGCAGTGAAATTCACAAGAATTTCCATGATCTCAGTGATGTTTACTGTCTCCACAACCTTAATCCCATATACACCTTCCTGCTGCACCAAATACTCACTAGACTCGAGCACCAAATGTGGATTAATCCACCGCTGAAAATAGTCCCCAACAATTCCTTCTGTTAGAGTAAAATTAGTTAAAAACTACAGTGACCAGCTGTTTTAGGAATTTACTTAACTTTTTCTTTTAAATATTATAAAGATGTATGTCTTCAGTAGGAACCAATGGGGCTTGTGGCTGAGTAGAGAAGTCATAAAGTATTGAGAGACGGACTAATACACAATACACAAATAGAAAGAATCGCCAGTCTCATTCTTTACACCCTAAACCACGATATTCTTATCAGCTTTAAAAATTCAATATTGGTCGGGTGTAGTTCTAATACACAGGTCAACTTTAAAAATCAGCTGCAAAATGGATAGGGAATTCAAATTAGAAAGTTCATTACATGAACAGAATGGAGCTCAAAGTGATTCAATCAATGATCTAACATAAATGAATGCATAAGCTTCCAGTGGCCCACAGAAAGAGGCTGCTCTCAGGCTCCACTCTATGAATGTGAGGTACTTTGTTAATAAAGCAGCAGTGTGTCGGCTCAACAGGTCTCCGCTA
Source organism: Perca fluviatilis (assembly GCF_010015445.1). Lineage (NCBI taxonomy): Eukaryota > Metazoa > Chordata > Actinopteri > Perciformes > Percidae > Perca > Perca fluviatilis. The sequence goes on along the minus strand of NC_053132.1, from coordinate 31,892,127 downwards.
AGGTTAAAAAAGACTAGTGGAGTATTTTTCACAGAGGTGAGTGAATGGAAATAGTCATGTTCAAAGTAAACAGCAGTCAACCTGGACCCTCTGCTCTGCTGTCCACTCTTCACACACACATGCTGATTAGCTTTTTGCACAAACACACACACCAACACCAGAGTAAGTCGGGTTTAGTGTGTGTTAGGTACAAGCATTTTTTTCCACCTCCACATCTGTGTGCAGAGGCAGATGAGAGATCTCTCATTTCTTTCCTCTTTTTAAGTGTTGCCCTCTCACAGCTCTGTCAGGCCAAATATTTGCCACAACTGGGAGACATTCCTGGGCACTCCCCTCACTCCCAGAGGCCAGGAACCAGCAGGAACTGAAAATCCACTCTTAGTTTTTTCCTCTTAAATGAAGACATCAGAAGTTGTCTGGATTTGGGGAATTACAGTATCCTAACTGTGGATGCAAGTAAATTTAGTGTGCTGAGAAAAATTCTGAAAACATGGTGCTCCACAGAGAAATAAATATGTAATAACACTGGCAGAAAAATCAGCAGATAAATCAGAAAATGAAGTGCAGCTCACTGGTAGAGTTTTTCTTACCATCTGTAACTGGATTGAACTGAATCATATTCAACTTGAACTTAATAATCCCTTTTTTACAAAATAGTGGACACTCATGAAAGATGATTGCTGCTATCAAAGATAATATCATTGTGAAATTGGTGTCTCTGTGGGATGACTTTTTCATTTTAAGATATAAACCCCTTATTTTAAAAACCTCATCAAATTTGGGGGAAATGGGCGGATATGAAATTGAAACTGTGTCTGCATGTGTTTCCAACTCCCCTCTGATCTAAAACACCAAAGACCCCAGAATGGCTTTTATTTCTAAAACTGATAAAGTTTGTCACATATTCAATAAACATATTTTTTCCCAAATGAGCAGGCAGCACATCAGAGTCTAGTTTTATTGGTAGAGATATAAGAGGGGTGTCAGTGACGCATTATTATGGATCCTACGTAACTTCTAGGCTAGTCCTGCCCTACGAAGCAGTCCGATTGGTATGTGTGTGTAAATGTCTGACTCTGAGACATGTTAAAGGATTTGAAAAGGCTCATCTTCCTATTAGCTTATTGCTTAGCATCTGGTCTGTTCACTGTGGAACATGGAGCTCGTTAAAGCCAGAAATGTGTGTTCCTGCATGTGGAAAGAGTTCCACTTGGATTTCCCCAAATGCCACGCTCTGCTCTGCAGCTACAATGTTTATCTGATGAACCAGTTTCTTCCACTTTCTAATAAGGAACCTTCAAAAAGGGTTTATAACTTTAAACCTTAGTGCTATCAGCTTCCTGTATCTGTGTCACGTGGGCTCCACCCACGGCCACGCCTCTTTAGGAGACTAACGGCAGGTCCTGTGTGTATTGATTCCAATGAGAGAAGTGAATATGAACACAGATTATGACCAATTCTTTCGCCCCATAGTCACCAAATAAAAAATTTGGAGCCACATCAGGAGAAAATTAACTTAGTTTGAGACCTGTTTCTGTCTCAGGACCAAACTCTCACGAGATCTGGCAACACAGAGAAGCTAACGCCGCTGACGTTGGTGAACGCCCTAACAAAACTAATCTCCGTGATGCTAAATATGTCTTTTAGCTGTGGAAATATCTAACATTAGCAAAAGAACATCTTAATAAATTATTCAAATATAACTTTTCATTCATCCACGCGTGGAGGCATACAGTCAAGGGAGAAGCCCATAGAGAGTCCATGAAAGCATCAACAAAATATTTCAGCAACGTTTTGATGGATTGGAAATACTTCGGTATGTGGCAAGTGAATTCATATGAAGTAACATTTATCCACAAACAGCTACCAGAAGACTTACAACCTTCAGACACGTCACATCTACGTCGTCAAGCTCAGTTTGAGGCTGCTCAGTAACGCTCAGCCAGCACCGGGAAAGAGACTTCACTGGTCTCTGTTCGTCTATGGCGTAGCTGTGTCCATTTATTTTACTGTCTATGGTTTCATACCATTGGCTCTGCTTGAAATGTGCTATCTTTAGTACAAAGGATATTTGGTGCTATATACATCATGTATAAGCCATTCATGACAACCACACTTTTAAAACTCATTGACTTGTGTATGATCTTTTTATTTGGTAATAATCCAGCGAGTCTACAGTTAGAAATGTTAAAAATGCATTTATTGAGATTTTTTAATCATTAAATATCTAGTTATAAATTTTAATGAGTCATTAATAAGTTGTTGATAAATGGATTTTGGTCCAATCCAAGTGGTCCATTGGTCCAAATCATTGAATTGCATTTGCAACTGGCAACCCAAAAGTTGTTCTCATTAATGCTAATAACTGATCAATTGAGTTTTAATTCATGATCTGTGATTTATTACCCATTAAAGAAGTTAATCGTCAGGCATGGATTGGCCATCGGGAGTACCAGGAGATTTCCCGGTGGGACGGTCTGTTTGTGGGGGCTGAATGGGCTGCGACTGCCTTTTATTTATTTTTTTGATCGGCCCATAAAGAGAAGAGACATCATATCATTGGCCTACTTGTGTGTCTTTCATATGAACACTGGCCATTCACATCCTTTGTCTTTGACTGACCGGCCCACAGAGAGGAGAGAGATCACATGATTGGCCAACTGGTTTGTCGCTCATCTGAACACTGGCCAATCACATCCCACTACGGCCCTCTTCCATCCTGTCATAGAGACAGGGTGCATTTAAGTCCCGCCCCCACTGGTGGTGAAAATAACACCACAAAGTGCCGGTAGCTAGCTAAAAACACAAGATTTAAGCATGTCAAACAATTATTTTAGCACCCTTTGTCTACCAGAGAGGACAAGTTAGCTGTTAGTAAGCTAATGTTTTAAAAGTGCTATATAAATAAATCAATAAATTGACATTGACAAACTGAGGCACTTGCAAACATAGTATGATAACTTTCTGATTTATTCACATTCCACTAACATAAGTATACTGCATACTGTGTACAAAATGCAGTTTTAGTTGAACTTCCAGACTTGTCACTTGTTTACTATTCAAGACATCTTGATGACAGCCATGCTCCACCCTCAACCTTTAGCCATCTTTCCATCAGGAGCCAGGCAGCCTTTTAGACTCAGTCATACTCTCTTACTTAGCACTCAGCTAATTGAGAGTATTAGGGGCTGGTATGCAAGGTTCAAAACTAACTTTTTGTCCACCATCCAAATGGCTAGTAAATGTTAAAGGCTGCTAAGTCAAGCAAATCTACCATTCTACCAATCTTGAACCCTGCTGGTATGTACATGTGTTGAAGGGGAGTGCAAGGAAGGTTGGTGGGCGGGTCTGGGTCTCAAAAGACCAGGGCTGATTTTTTACCCCAGTCCAGCCCTGTCAGTAGTTACAACTTATAAACCCAAAAGAGTGGCGCTTTAACTTGTACACTATAGTATGAGTCTCGCTGAAAAAAATATGTTTAAAATCTTACATCAGCAGCATAACAATCAAGCTCCGAGCCTCAGTGCCTAGACAACACATGGAAACAATACTCATGTTTCTGCTGGAGTGAACCAGTACTCTGTGGTACATCCTGTACTAGTGTGAGTTTTTTATGTGTGAGTTCACTGACAAACAAGGTTGTCAGTGGTATTTTATTAAAGTCATATATCATCCCGTCACAGTCATGTAGTGCTGATCTGTTCATATGATTATCATCTTTATTTTTTATACACTATCAGCCATTTCACAGGGCTGAGCAGAGAATAGTTCCACTGTTGTGTGGGAGGATTTTACTTTGACTTACTTTAATGGAATGTGCCCTGCCTTAAAGACATAAGAGACTATTTTTTATATATTTTTTTATCATCCTTGGTTGTTTTCACCCTGACAAGAATAAGAATATTATCACTGAAGGTGCACTTTAGTCTTGAAATCCTATATGCCAAATCTCCTGGTTTTTAGCAGACCATCTGTGTCTTCCTGTCTATAAATTATATATATTTTTACAGCTGCACTTTCATATGGCTCTTTGTAGTTTTGCTTATTTGAAGCCAATGTAATTGGACTTACTACTTGTTGTCTGGAGTTTGCACCTTCAAGGTTGAAAGCACTTAATTGATAGTCGCTTTGGATAAAAGCCTCAGCTAAATGACATGTAATGTAATGTAATGTAATATTCCCCTTTGGGGATCCTTTGACTTTTCATTAAGTGCCAATATCGGGTCAACATTTGAATTTTTCCAATACTTTGGTTTATGACCAAACATCTGCAAAACTAAAGCCTCAGCTCAGCTGTACTTGAGTGCTATTTAGGAAACGTTAGCATGCTAACATGCTAAACTAGAGACTATCTTGCGATGGGATCACAACAGCTGCGACGCCAAATTGTGCCAGGGGTGTAAAGTGTCCCTACTTCCACCCATGCTCGGACCACGCCCATCTTCGAACTCTGCCTTCATTTTGATCTCAACTACACCCCCTTTAAGTTTCGTGAATGCATCTTGCACAATTGTGGCGCTATTGTGGTGACAAGTTCTGTCAAACAGACAGACAGAAATGTAAACACCTGGCAAGTACTCTTCTGTGGTAGTTCCAGCTTCAGTAGGTGTCTCCAGGACGCAATATTTCTTTTCCTAGGATGGCGAAGGCATGACCCGCTGTACTTTGCCTCTGATTGGTTGGTTTTCTTACCCTAATCAATATCACTCCTCGTGCCTAAACCTAACCACCCGAACCGACAAAGACAACAACTCCTAGCCAATCAGAGGCAGAGTAAAGCGGGTCATGACTTTGCCATCCTGGAAAAAGAAAATTTGCCTCCAGGACCACATTTTGCCATGATGTCACACACACACACACACACACACACACACACACACACACACACACACACACTCACTCACAAGGTGAAAACAATAGCAGTGTTGCTGTCGCGGCTGGTAAACATTAAACCTGCTTAACATCAGCATGTTCGATCACTAAGGGTCAAAAACAAGCTTTCAACTTCAACTTTTATCCATCTTCCAATTTTCTTTTTTACAATGAATTCATCGATTCATAGCCTCACAGAACCACGTCTAAAGGCCGAAGTGGGGACACAAATATACAAATGGGGATAATCGTGTACACAAAGGCAGTCGCTCCTCAAAGGCACTCATGGTTTTGCACTTGGTTGTACACATGAAAACTGACAGGATTAGTTGTGTTCAAACCCCATCCACTTTCTCACCTACCTACCACACCTGGCCAATTACTGCATAAAGTAGGGCTCAATGTCGGTTTTCAGAAGAGAAAAAGAGGTCAGATAATATAATTTTACAGACCAACTTTCTGCTTCAATTTACCTACCTACCTATACCTACCTACCTATTGTCCCAGCTCTCAGCAATTAAATGAAGTTGTAATAAGCTGGAATTGTCCCTTAATGTGCTGTTCATGTAGCATGACTTAGATTCTGCCCTATCTACCACTTAGAAACACTCTATGGGTTGTAAAGTGCAGTTTTTGCCATAAAATGATATAATGTGGAGCTGTAAGGGCATGATACAACATTTGTAATATGACTACAAAGCAATATGATTTCCCCCCAGTATTTGATCAGTATATCCAGAAACATTTTTCATTTTCATGTAATTTCATTAGTTTATATAATCAGTATATGTCTCTTACTTCCTGACTATGAACCAGTGTTATCCCTCGGAAAGTTACCAAAATTGTCGGTCACAGCCTCCCAACTCCAACATTGGTAAGGGAAGAGGGTTTCAGATGCTGTTCAGCATCCTGGCACCTTTAGTCCTATTAGTCCTTGTTTGTATATATTTACGTGGGGGGGTAATAAGGGTCAAAGTTGCTTGATGAACAGGTGTGTCAGCGACACCACTGTCCTGATCCTGCTCACTGTCCAAAGCTGGCAGTCATTAGATTACACATCTTTTATCAACTGAAAGATAGTTATTCCTTTTGAGAATGATCTTCCTCAGTTCACCCTGATAATATTCAACAGGAAACACTTAATACTCGGGCATTTCCATTGTGTTCCCATCTATTTAACCATACTTGTTAAACCCCAGTTCTCACCACCGATTTCTTTCTGTGTGTCCTCCTTTTTCAGGGTGGAGTTCCAGAACAAGTTTTACTGCGGCCAGGGCTTCAAGTTTTTCCCCTTCTCCTTTGAGAGCATCCTGGATGGACGGTTTGACGAGTGATCAGGCCTCAGCCCCTCCAGCATGATCCAGCAGAGTCCCCAGCCTTCCCTCCTCTGTGTATGTGTTTGTGTGTGCGTGCATGTGTGTGTGCATGAGCCCAAATGCAGCCCTCTGTCACCCTCTAGTGGTCATTTGTGAAACTTGTATTGTGTATGAGCTATAATGTGGTCCTTGTAAAGGGTTTTTCCAGGGCACATGTGCCAAGCTGTACCCATACTGGAGCTTCTATTGCTGTGGCACAGTACCACCACTGTACTCAGCACTCAGCATGTTCACCTCTCTATAATAACATCTCATCTGCCAGCTTTCCTTCAAATTCATCCATTACCAAATATATTTGGCAAGGTCTGTGTTCTTGTAGACAAATGTGGTTTGTAGGCAGAAGTAGACAAGTCGCCACTACTGCAATGACACCTAACTTGTAGAAATGTCTATAACACTGTAATGTATGCAAAGGATTTCACTATTTAAGAGCTTGTTCCAAAAAATCTGTCCAGTGGAGCCTGTAACATTGATTATATTTTAAAAAGTATAGTCATCAAAGACTATTAAAAAGGTTATAATCTACAAAACCTAGATTTAAATTCAGCCCAGTTTTAACACAGGGCTAGACGTCTTTTCTGCTCTGTGCTGTTATCAGCTGCTCCAACAACAAACTAAGACTTAGGAAAAAACGGAACTTAAAATCCACAGTGCTCCGATCCATTGAAGTTATTTTTACTTTTTTAAATCTCCAGTATTATTAAATCCTCATGTTTGGATCACATTCTGAGCAGCTTGTCATCAAAAGGCTGAGTGATGTGCCTGCAATGGGCCGTTGGTGAGCCGCCACCTGGACGAAATTCCACTTTTTTATTAAATGAAATTACATTATGTTGTATTTATCTATTAAGTTATGCATTTCTTCTGATCGCACTTCAAGGAATTACGGAGTTTGATTATTTAAATACTGGCCAGCCAATATTCCTGCTGGGTTAATGACCACACAGCACTTTTATTTTTTCCCAAAATCCTGAGTCACAACCAGTTTCAGACTAGAGCTTTGTGACTGAATAACTTCCACATTCACACAGACTGCTGGTTGGGATGAACCCATCTCTGCTTTCACTGTCAGTGAATTGAGTTCCACTCTGCCACCGCAGTAACGCCGGCAGTGCTTGATAAGACATAAATCAGCTGCTGGATTCGTCTATACCCCTAAACCTTAGCATTTTGGTGGCAAGTCTTCTCCTAACAAACTGCACTATAGTTTTGTTGGAGGACGGTTAGGGACCACACTGAGAAAACAGTGTGGTTCGGCGGTGTCTGTTCAGACTAGTCTCGCTTGACCAGACCATCCACTACGCTGCGGAGCGGAGGAGGGTCTGGCTAGTCCACATAGCATTCCTGGATGGGAGAAAAACGTGCTCTGGTTTGTCGGCATTTCTTTAAACGTATCAGAATCGTCATGGGCGGCATTAAGCCCCGCACGGAGCCACGAAACTCCGATTGGACAGATAGTCTAGCTAGCTGTCTGGATTTACCCTGCAGAGATCTGAGGAGCAGTTAACCATAGTCCTCAGAAATCCACCAGAGGTTAGAACGCCAACACAGAGACAGAGGAAGGAAACGGATATCTGCGAAAATACATGCGTCCGGCGGAATTTCGCTGCGATTTCCCAGAAGTGGAAGGTCAAGGATATAGACTAGTTCAGACAAACGGAACCAAAATCCCGAGTTCTGTGAAGGGAGCCTACCTTACGTAGATGTACAGCTTGGAATAGTTAGGCAGTGGAAAAACCTTTGAAGATTGATCCTGCTCATGGAAATGACTGTGAGACCAGCTGTCACCTTACTCCGGGGTAATCAGAGAAACTACACACAAACCTTGTTATAAAATCTCAGTGTTTACTCTAAGCTTGAAGTTTTACTGCACCTCTGTTACTCCATCCAAAACAATTGACTACTCATTAGACAGTGCAAGGGTATAACAGTATTGGGACACAAATCACAAGAACTGTTCTACGGTGTATTTGTGTGCAGTTAGAATACACTTCATTGGTAAACACAGTATTATTAAAGGCCCAGTCATTTTAATTGCTGAAATATCTGATTGTAGTGCCATTACCAAAAAGGGATCTGAAACATAAACAGTCACATGAAATGTATTTGGAAGAGAAAATGAAGGCAAACTGTAAAGTTATTAAAGTTTGCAGACCAATTTTCTCAACTTTGACTACTTGATCTCAGCAGTTACTTAAATCAAGACCCAAGTACGAATAAGATGGAATTATCCTTTAAAGTGCTCATATTATGCTTTTTGGCTTTTTCCCTTTTCCTTTATTGGAAGATGGAACAGAAGTGAGGGTTATGTCTCACTCTGTAGCTAAAACAGAGAGCTCAACACACAGGGTGAAAAGAGGAGCTACAGCAATGTGAAGTACAACAAAAATATGGTATTTATTGAAAATTAAACCATGTAAACCTATTCTGGTACAACCTCTAAATACAATTATGAAGCATAATATGATATATATATATCATATATATATATATATATATATAGTACAGGCCAAAAGTTTGGACACACCTTCTCATTCAATGTGTTTCTTTATTTTCATGACTATTTACATTGTAGATTCTCACTGAAGGCATCAAAACTATGAATGAACACATATGGAATTATGTACTTAACAAAAAAGTGTGAAATAACTGAAAACATGTCTTATATTTTAGATTCCTCAAAGTAGCCACGCTTTGCTTTTTTTGATAACTCTGCAAACCCTTGGTGTTCTCTCAATGAGCTTCATGAGGTAGTCACCTGAAATGGTTTTACCTTCACAGGTGTGCTTTGTCAGGGTTCATTAGTGGAATTTCTTCCCTTATTAATAAAAAAGCAAAGGGTGGCTACTTTGCAGAATCTAAAATATAAGACATGTTTTCAGTTATTTCACACTTTTTTGTTAAGTACATAATTCCATATGTGTTCATTCATAGTTTTGATGCCTTCAGTGAGAATCTACAATGTAAATAGTCATGAAAATAAAGAAACACATTGAATGAGAAGGTGTGTCCAAACTTTTGGCCTGTACTATATATATATATATATATATATATATGATATAACCTCTAAATACAATTATGAACCTGAAAATGAGCATAATATGAGCACTTTAATATTCGACCTATGTAGCATGGCTTAACTTCTGCCATACAGTAGCTACCACTTACTATGGGTTGTAAAGTGTAGTTTTTGCATTGAAATGACATAATGTGGAGTTTTAAGGCCATAATACAGCATTTGGCAATATATGTAATATGACTTCAAAGCAATATGATTCCTCCTAGAAGGCTATTTGAGCAGTATATCCAGAAATCAATGTTTTTTTTTCTCTTCATTTAATTTCACTATATACTCCAGTTTATAGAATCCCGGTATGGATCAAATTGATGTATTGATTTGTTCCTATGTGACCATGACTCAGTGTTATATTGAGAGGTGTCCTTGATGAGATGGAGACACGGTGCCCCTCTGTTTGTGGATCTGTAACTTCCCTGTGTTATACCCATTCTGTGTGAATTGGTGTTGTAAACCAGTTGAAGAGCTGAAATGATGCATTTAGCCTAAAATATCTAAAAAGTGAATTGTTTAAAATCCCTTCCAGTTGCTTCAGAAATGTGGGGAATAACGTCACTCATGAAAGAATTGTGAAACAACTTTGTTCATCCTTTGTTTATTTTTGATATGTACACTACTTTTCCAACATATCCTAGCTTTAATTTTAAAATCAGTGTGTAATATTTTCAACAACTTACTCTATCTGGTCACTACACCCATTAAAGATTAAAAGGGCAAAGATTTAAAGGGTGCTGTGCTGCACAAAAACATCTCTCTTCTGTTCAAACTGAGGTCCAGTTTGGTTACACAATAGCAATCATGTTAGTCTGATAATAAAAGTTATTATATAATAATAATATATATATATATATATATATATATATATATATATATATAAATATATATATACATGAAATGATTCATCATCTGATGCCAAAAGGCTTCAGAAGAAAAGAGTCAAACGTGCAACTGATGGAAGGTAATGTGTTTGTGATCAATAATAAACAGAGACCTGGGGATTCATCTTGTGTCCTGTTTTTTCTCTTTCTCTCTGTGGGCAACGCAGATAAACCAACAGGGGCCCCGCAGGTCACAGGGCCCCTGTGTGGCCAGTTAGTTTGTATTATACTGATTCATTACAAAAAAGGGTTGGTAAGTAGGCTATTACATGGCATAAAATAAAGGACCTCAAACTTGTATTTTTTTTTTAACCTAGAGCCCATTCCACCATGTTTTTGTGATTAATGGGAACAACAATTTTTGAAATTGGTCTGGTGTTGAGGGCTCTCCCTCAACACCAGACCAATGTAGCCGACCGCCGCAAACCTGGCAAGCATATGGAAAAATTGCTGTTATACTGCCATGCTTTTGTGCATACTGTTACCAGGTCAACATTACCTACGCTCTGTCCGCAGCTTTCAATTTCAATTCAATTCAATTTTATTTATAGTATCAAATCATAAGAGTTATCTCAAGACACTTTACGGATAGAGTAGGTCTAGATCTGTATAATTTACAAAGACCCAACAATTCCAGTAATTCCCCCAAGAGCAAGCATTTAGTGCAACAGTGGCGAGGAAAACCTTCCTTTTAGGGAGAAACCTGGGACAGACCCAGGCTCTTGGTAGGTGGTGTCTGTTATATAGTCACAATAAAGATAATGGAACTATGACTAGAAATGAAGCTCAGCGCAAATTCTTTCAGGAAGACCTCATTAACCCAATCACTACTCATTCTTAAATCAAATCAGCTGTTCAAGAAGTGACGCTGTCAGTTAAACCAATCAGACTTGGCCACGAGTGTCAAGGGCCAATCACAGCCTTACAACTCTGCTTTAAATCTGTTCTCTCCTTGTGCTGTCAGCTGTCGTTTCAGGCAAAGCGCTCGACCCTCCTCCTCCCCTGCCGCCTCCGGTCGTTGTGTTTCTCCCGGCTGACCGCTCCGTTGCCTCTTCCGTCCGGTCTCTGGTCTCTTCGCCGCCGCCACCAGTGTCTGGACTCCATCGGGGGGTTATGTTCCTATTCCCTACCCCTTTAAGAAGATAATTAATTCGATGGAGTCCAATCTCCAAAAGACTTTGTACATTCAATATCATACAGTTGTACAATAAATATCTTTGCATATCTGCAAACGAAGTCTCTCCTGATTGAAATAGTAGTTGTAGTAATTCATGGTGTAGCAGGGCACCGCAGGACACAGAAGGGCGTAGCAGGACGTAGCAGAGCACTGCAGGGCGTAGCAGGGCGCTGAGCAGGACCACGGCGGCAGCTGCAACCAAGATTTAGGTGCCACAGTAATCCAAGGAAAACTGCGAGGTGAGAAAACACAAGGACTCTGGGGAATAAGCTCCCCAGAGCTAAGTTAGTAACAAGCATTTCTGGGACATGAGTGCACACAGATGGAAAGAGAGAGGAGAGAGGAGCTCAGTGTGTCAAAGGAAGGAAGTCCCCCGGCAGTCTAAAACTATAACAGCATGACTAAGAGCTGGTCTAAAACCAAACCTGAGCCAGCTCTATATGGGTTGGTAGATGAATCTGCTATGAAGAGAAGCAGTTCCACTTTTCTTTAGGAAAATGTGCTCTAGTATACGATTTATTCTCCTCTTTGGCTGACAGTAGTCAGTGGTGGACTCAGGCTGTCTGAGGAGCAGGGGCGAAAAAAAATAAAAAGGGCACCAGCTGCATGCAATGGGGCATAAGCGTGCAGAAATATGGGACTGCATCATGCTTTCTCCATTTAAGGGCATGCTAGAGGACATTGCATCATGTTTTCTCTACTTGAAGGGCACCCTGGATCAGGTTTTGTCCATTTAAGGGCACCCTAGAGGGCACTTTTGCCATAACTTCAGCTTGTCCGTGTCCTACAAAGGTAACATTAGTCTATGAAAGCTGAGCGAAGTGTAGCTCGAAATTAAGTTGGCAAAATTCAGAATGCGCAATTGAAAATATTTTAGATTACACTAAGCTACGTTTTCTTCACTCCAACAGAACAAACTCTCACCCATCACTCCTCTCTTTAACGCTCACTAGCGTTTCCATGGTTCTCTCCCAGCAACAAGGTCGCCTCTGATGAAATTTTCTGAACGTAGTTGTCAGACACTTATAATAACAATCTAAGCCTGTCAGTGGCAAAAAACAGCACTTTTAGTGGATGTACATTGACTGTGCATAACCGCAACTATTACATTGCAGGTTTGCGGCTGCAGGGCTCTCGCTTAATACTGGACCAATTTCAAAGATTGTTATCCCCATTGGTCACTTAGACACAACAACATGGGACAACATAGGTGAGGATGAAAAATACAGAAATTCCCTTGTAAGTACACACTGTACACTGTAGACAGGGTGGACAGTAGTGGAGTCCAGCGGTCCAAACCAGGACTAAGGAAGTGTAATTAATGTTGGTTTACAAAAGCAAACCTGCATACATTCAAATATTTAGATGGAAACTTCTGTAAAGCGTGACATTCATTTAAATCCTTTGGAGAGGGAAGATGATCAATAACATGGATCAATGGAAGGATTCTGCAAAGGAAAATAAGAACAGCCAGGTTTGGCAGGTCTTCTGTTCCTTTAGCAATGAGAGGGACAGCGCAAAAACACAGGGTCCAATGGTGTTTAGGTCTGAGCTATGAGAATCTGACAATCTGTATGCAATATTTGTATGGTGCAATGTATGTATCTATATATGTATATGTATTTATATATGTAGCCCACTGCACATCATAGTGTTATGAGTGTATGTATGCTGAGGGGTACCTGGAAGTGCTCTGTGTGTATGTGTGTGCACACATAAGTGCGGCTGTGTGTTTGTTGGAGTGTATGTCAGAGTGAGCTTGGAAATGCTCTCCCTGTGTAAGTGTGTGTGTGTGTGTGTGTGTGTGTGTGTGTGTGTGTGTGTGTGTGTGTGTGTGGGCGTGCCCGTGTGTGTGTGTGTGTGTGTGTGTGTGTGTGTGTGTGTGTGTGTGTCTGTGTGTGTGTGTGTGCACGTGTGTGTGTGTGTGTGTCTTAGGGGGATGGAACAGGGAAATGGCATGTGAAATATTTATATTTATATCAATATTCATATTTGTATCTGTTTTTATGACTTGTGTATCTTTCTGTATCTGCACCTTGACCACCCGCATTTCCCTATTTTGGGATAATAAGAGTTTAGCTTGACCTTATAATGTTTGTAGCCAGTTAATGATTCATTGATTTTCTCCCTGCTTTTCTCTCACACCCCTTCCCATGAAGTAGCCAACCGTGTGCGTTCAACTCACCTTTCTTAACATAAGGCTGGCCTCTGACCACAAGCCTTGTAATATATTCCCAAATAAGCCCGTACAACATTACTTGTCATGGTTTTCATTTTCCAGTCCTCCTGTGTGCCTCATTGTGTCTAACTCTGCTGTCGATTCAGACCCTGCCACTCATCTGCCTGGCCTCCCATCTTCTCTTCTTCTTCTTCTTCTGATTTTTATTGGCGGTTTGCAACCAATTTACCGCCACCTACCGGACTGGATTGCGAAACCGTAGATTAGCAGAAAAGAAAAAAAAACTCAACAAAATTAGGATATACTGAACTAAATTCCCTCTAGCATTCCCCATGCTGCATCTCCAAGTAAATTTACTGTAAAGGCTACTTTAGCTTCTCTTAATGCTAATCTCAGTTTCTTCCTTTCCTTTTCATAGCCCCTACAGTCCAGCAGCACATGCTGCACAGACTCATGCTGATCACATTGTATACATCTACCAGTAGGGTGTTTACCTATTATGTGGAGAGTTTTATTTATTCCAGTATGTCCTATCCTGAGACGTGGAAAAATTGCCTCTTCTCTTCTATTTCTGCCTCTGTCGTCTCGCCGACCCAATATGTATTTGAATGTTATATAGATGTCTTCCTGTGTCATTTATGTCCCAGTATTCTTGCCATACTATTTCCATTTGAGGCTTAATAATTGCTTTGCTTTCCCACTTAGTTTTACTAAGTGGGATGTCTATGTCCACAATCTGGGATTTAGTTGATGCTTGGCCAATATGTCAGCATCGTCGTTTCCATCTACACCTACAAGGGCAGGAACCCACACGAAGCAAACCTTTACTTCCTTATTGTACATGCTGTATAATAAATTATGTATTTCAAAAATTAGATATAGTCTGCATGATTTCACTGTTTTTATGCTCGTAAGCACTGCCAGACTATCCGAAGCAATTAGTGCATTCATTTTTTTATTTTCTCCAACCATTCCAATGCTAGTATAATAGCGACAGAAGCTCAACAGTATAAACTGATAAATGATCTGTGGCTCTCTTCTTAATACATATTGTGGAATGTAAACTGCGGCTCCAGTACGTCCAGTCTCAGGATCTTTCGAACCATCTGTGAATATCAACAACTTTTCTGCAGTGTTGCTCAATATAATGCTGTACTACAGTATATTCCCAGTATATCTCTGCTCAGACTTCTTTCTCAATTGCTGGATATTTAAATCTACTAGTGGCATCACAAACAACCAGCGAGGAATAGTTGATGACGGGACTGTTGGACTATATTTCCTGAACCTATATTTTCTGCTTTTACATTTCCTATCCACCCAACACTATGAAAATTGGACTTGTTATGCTCCCCAAAATCCTGCAAAATGGTCTTCGTAGGATGAAATATTCCATGACCTTGAAAATGGACCCAATACACCATGATAAGCTTTACTCTCCTAATCCGCTGTGGCATTTCCCCCATTTCAATCTGCATTGCAGCTACTGGTGATGTTTTAAATGCACCACTACAAATATGTAGAGCCTGAGCCTGCTGTACGTCAAGCGTTTTAAGATTAGTCTCTGCTGCAGATGCATATGCTATGCAACCATAATCTAGTACTGCTCTTATAAGTGCCCTATATACATTTAATAATGATGCCCTATTCGCTCCCCAATCTTGCCCTGATAGACATTTTAGTATATTATTGATCTTTTTGCACTTGTTTTTCACCTTAATAATATGTTGACACCAAGTCAGCTTTTCATCCAACAAAACCCCAAGAAACCTAACCACTCTGACCTGCTCAATTATTTGTCCACATAATTTCACAGTTACTAATATATGTCGTTTAGCAAAGCATATGACTTGTGTTTTTTCAATTGACAGTTTAAATCCCCATCTATTAGTCCAGTCTTCCACTTTGTATATTGCAGCTTGCATTTTGTTTTTTAAATAGTCCAGGTTTCGACCACTAACCCAAAGAGCCCCGTCATCAGCATAAAGTGATTTTCCTACATTATGTCCAACCTGTTCATAGATGTCATTGATCATTATATTAAACAATAATGGACTACATACACTACCTTGCGGAGTTTTCTACTGAGTACTTATTGGAATATTCTGTACCCACTTTTACTTCTATTGTCCTCCCAAACATGAAATCTAACACCCAGTTGTACATGTCATATGCTTTTTCAACATCAACCTCCCATCATTTGATTCACTTCACCTGCTCATCCTCCCCATTCAGCTGTTCCCTATTCACTCATTAGCGGACTAGTATATCACCAAGTCATTTCCACCAGTCCTCTGCCAGATTGTCTCAGTGCTGTGGCCTAGCTTTCCAGTATTTTTGATTGTTACCTAGTTTTTTGACCCTGTTTATGCCTTTTGGACTTCGACTCTACCTGCACTTTCATATGTCTCTTTGTAGCTTTGCTTATTTAAAGCTAATGTACTTGCACTTACTACTTGTTATCTTGAGTTTGAACCTTCACAGTTGAAAGCACTTAATTGTAAGTCGCTTTGGATAAAAGCATCAGCTAAACCTGCCTGACCCTGTTTGCACCTTAGCCTGCCTGGAGTTTGCTTCAAAGTAAAGAACTTTTTTTTGCTTCTACCTTCTTTGGCCTTTTGGTGCTTTTGGGTTCAAATGTCTCAGATCCCTGATATTACTGTTATGTTCATTGATTTTTAAAGCTGCAATAAGAGACAAAAAAACTATTAATGCTCCTTAAGTTCTGATTTGGTCTACCATGTTGTGAAAAAATATCTGGCTCTTGTTTGTGTGCTTATTGTTCCACTCTCTTTACCAGCTACTCATGCATTTTGACTCCACGATTTGGGCCTGGGAGCAGCTGCACTCTGTGTTACATAAGAGTTGGTGAAAGCTGTTAGGAGCTAACCAGATGTTGGAATCAACAAGCTAGTACTAGGTTGCCAGTACTTCCATCTTGATGTGATCTGATGTACTGTTATCCAGAATGAATGTGTGTATACATTATTTTGTTTTGAAAATCTTTTCATATACACATCAGGCTGGCTGGTCAGCTTTGGAAGAATGACTGTGAGCACTTTAGAGCAAACACGCACTGTATTTCAGTAGGTTAATTGGGTGTTTTGCGTTAAATGTGCAGGTCTGACGTTAATCTCATTGTAGCCTCGCTTTGCCAGACCTTCCTCCATAGCGCTGCGGAGGAGGGTCTGGCTAGTCCACATAGCATTCTGGGATGGGAGAAAAACGTGCTCTAGTTTATTGGCATTTCTTTAAACCAATCACAGTCGTCTTGGGCGGCGCTAAGCACCGCACAGAGCCACAGTGCCTCTGCTAAATAGTCTCAGGAAGGAACTTGTTTTGGTGGCACATGTGTGCGTTCAAAAGTAGTTTTAGTCGTGCAACAGAAAACTCAGATTGGACAGATAGTCTAGCTAGCTGTCTGGATTTACCCTGCAGAGATCTGAGGAGCAGTTAACCATAGTCCTCACAAATCCACCAGAGGTTAGAACGCCAACACAAAGGAAGGGGACGGACATCCGGCCAAAAAGAGTGAAATCCGGCGGAATTTCAGTCAGCAAACGGCACTCCCAGAAGTGGAATGTCGTTGATATACTGTTGACTAATGTACTTCCTGCGGCAGCTGAAAAAATTCAACCTGCCAAAGACAATGATGGTGCACTTCTACACAGCCATCATTGAGTCCATCCTCCATCACCATCTGGTACGCTGCTGCCACTGCCAAGGACAAGGGCAGACTGCAGCGTGTCATTCGGTCTGCAGAGAAGGTGATTGGCTGCAATCTGCCGGCGCTCCAAGACCTTTACGCCACCAGGACTCTGAAGCGTGCTGGAAAGATTGTGGCTGACCCCTCCTCCCCCGACCCCGGCCACAAACTCTTTGAGCCACTCCCCTCTGGCAGGAGGCTGAGGTCCATCAGGACCAAAACCTCACGTCACATGAACAGTTTTCTCCCCTCCACCACTAGCCTTATTAACAAGGCCCGGAACCCACCCTGACTCTCCACCTGGCTCTTCATGCCACTGTTCTCTCTCTGCTGTAATGCTCTTTGCTCTTTATTTATTATTATTATATATATATTTTTATTTTTTTATTTCTCTTTATTTTTAATTTAATACACACTGTGTACATATACTTATACTTATATTGTTTATACCTATAATTATATTGTTTAATATTCCATTTAGAGAATGTGTGATGTGCACCAACAACACCAAAACAAATTCCTTGTATGTGTTAAAAAATGTACTTGGCAATAAAACCCTTTCTGATTCTGATTCTGATTCTGATGTGACTCATCTCTACAGCTAAATGAACATGACATGACTTTCTACTGATAGTGCACTGCTTAGTGGAAAGGGGTATGGTTATATCCTTCGATGTAGAAGTGTTCAGTAGAGGTCTTCAATGTTGGTCTCAATCTAACACAGACTAGTGGAAAACATACTCAAACTTCATTTGCATAAAACAATTTTCAAAAAACGAGATCTGATCCGAAAGGGACTCAAGGACAGTTAGTGCCAATCCCAAATTGTTTTCCACCCAAACAGACCAAAATAGAGATTATTCTGAAGCCTTGATCATACGGTACTTTACGTCACGGGGACCCTTTGCGGAAACCATGAATTGGCTGGCAGCAGCATGACGCTTCACCAATTAACAAGCAGCCGTAGTCAAAATCAGCTGCAATATGTTTTATATTAGTCCTGCACTTCACACTCTCTCCTCAAAAATCTAATTTTTCTCCTGTCATGGTTATGACGCACCTGATCAGAGCTGTTAGAAAGTCTGCTTGTATTGTATCAAGTGTTAGACACAGTGACACACACCTGAGGCAACAGGTACAAAAGGACCCTAGAAAAGATCCCGTTAAAATATGTCATGGCTCATTTGCATGTTCCATGCAGACAGACCACAGAGCAGGCAGAATAAATAAGACTTTATTAAATGGTTGGTCAAATAAACAGACTTGCAGTGAGGGAAGGCACTCAAAGAAAGCAATCAAGTCCAGTAGGGTTCCATCAGAAATCAGGTCATAGACTGGCAGCTGGCCAAATAACAGCCAGGAGACAACAGGCAGGTTAGCAAAACAGGGAACAGGAACAACCATCAAGGTACAAGCAAGAACTGCCAGAACACAATGGCAACGCTGGCAACAGTGAGTGAATGGAAAGGCAGATAACGTCTAAAGGCATCTGGTGGACAGGCGGTGAATAGCAGTTTTGGAAAGTTCCATGGAAATGCAGGTAATTGGGGGATTTTGATTGATTGGCATTGTCAGCTTCGCTGTTACTTCCCTAGTGTTTGCCTTCAGTGAAACAAATACTTAAACCCAATATTTCCACACACTGTCCCGCTTCACTCTGCTTTTCTTCTCCACTAGCTATTGCAGGCCAGTGCAGTGACTGGCGTAGTCTGTGGAAATATGGAATTTAATTGTAAGTTTTGCTGTATAACCAAATCACAGAGTAACATACGCAGTGCTGAGGACACAAATAGGCCTAGTCTCGCTTTGCCAGAACTTCATCCACAGTAATGTGGAGGTGATACTGTAGGAAAGACTGCAGGCTCCGTACTTTGGTCCGTACAGGGACTTGAACCAGCGACCCTCCGGTTCCCAACCCAACTCCCTATGGACTGAGAAATCTATATAGCTGGTGCAATGGTAGCAGGTAACAAAGATCAGGAGGCTTTGCTAGACACACAATTCTTGTTGGTAGATACATTTATTGACATTTCGTGCCAGCACATAGTATATGTTAATAAGAAAATTACAAAATATTGCATGGATGCTCTCATGCATTATATAGGCCTTTGTAGTTTTTCTGATAATGACATTAGTATTGTGGGATAGAAACAGATAAAATAATTGCATAATGGATTCTATCTAGTAGAAGTGCCACTAGCCTATATATACACACACTTCTATATATAGGCTACTTTAAAACCCATGTGTGCAGTAAAAATGTCTCTCATTGATTTGTGATGTACCTTGGAAAAAGTTCTCATGTTTTTGAATTGTTGTCAGAATTTTTTCCATCATCCGAGCAAAATGAGTGTGTGCAGAGTAGACCCTGCTAACGCAGCAGTGCGTCCTGACGGCCGCCAGAGAGCGCTGAGCTGCGACCATAGAGGCTGAGACTGGACCAGTTGACTCCACCAACAGACAATAGTCCCAGAACACAGCGGGGACTCAGGCTGCGTCAAGTTGACGAAAGGAATCTCAATCAATAGCAGACATTCACGGATTTAAGAATAAAAGCATCACACTTTAGCGACATTAAAACGTTGAGCATTGGAGCCTAATCGTGATCATTCCAAGTAGCCTGACATTTAATTTGTAAATAATTGCATAATGTTATCAGTTTCGCATTGACCTAAATGACGGTTATAAACGTATAAAAGAAAGAAAATAACGTTGTTAAATAAATGGGCAATAAGACTCATTGGAATTGTAACAAATTGTAATAAATGATTTAGTTATGTAGCCTAATCACAATTTTGTAACAATAATATAATAAAGTGAAAAACTACTGAGACATTGTGAATCATTATCAGATATTTGACTAAATTAGGCCTACGTGTTTTTACTTGTAATAGGCCTACCAATAGGCTATTACAAAAAGTCACCACCGTTTCATTTTTATTTTCTTGACCTTTATAAAAGTTACACTCAGGCCGCCTTGCTTTCTACCCTTCTGACGATGACGATACAGTGCTTTAATACATCTTTTATTTTGAAAGATGTGACCGGAATGGGAGTTGTGTTATCACGGCCAGCTTGGCACGGCTTTCCGACATGAGTTTAGTGGTTTGTGGAATGTTTGGAAGCCTCGAAGTGGACGGGCTGCCAGTGAAAGTAACCTTGTGCTGGTTTAAGCCGTCTTAATAACTTCCTGAACGCCAATAAGACCGCTGACCTACCCCGATAGGACAGAAGAGGATCTACGAAAACCGCTGTACGGTCAATTTAAAGTCACGTCGGAACAAAAAGAAAGGCAGCGAGTCGAGCAGTGGATCCGGTGCCATTCACGTTATCATTCAACACCATCGAAACTGTTTTTTTCTTTCAGTAAGCTAGTTGCTTTTCAGTAAAAGCTATATGCTTCCGTTCTCGTCATACTGGGAAAAAACCGTCAAATGTGTCCTCCAAAATGTCATGGTAAGTGCTGCACCGAGGTCCCGGTACCGTTCTCTCCTAAGCTGTTTCACCACGCCAAACTCCACTTGGAAGTCTTTCTATTTAGATAGCGCTTGTTACAGACGGACTTGTCCGTCCCGTATAACAACAGGATACAAGGTATAACGTTAGGAATTAAAACTACGCTACTCTTCAAATCGTCATAGATGTAATTCTCAATCAGCATATTGAAGCTAGTTGAATGCACATTCTCCTTTTTGGAACGGCTTCTCTCAGAATTCGCACATCTTCAGTGTTACACTGCTGTAGAAATGATTGGGGAATTCAACAGTGTGTCTCTTTGACTCTTAATACTACTTGTGCCATAATGATACTGTATGTAACATTGCGTAATAAACAAGCCGATCTTAAATGTTCGCATTTTTAAACGGAAGTAAGAGCTGTTAGATAAGCAAGTTACCGGAGCTATCTTAAGGTTGGTATTAAAGGCAATGGCTAAAGTATCCGGAGACATAGTTGGTTTTATAAACCTCTCCGTGGAACCATGGGAAGGCACTGTGCCCTTTAAAAACGGTTGGAAATCTGTATGTAAAGGAGATTGTGGTCTTTACAGTGGGATAACAATGAGATTTTGGCTCATTGTAGAAACTCTTCAAACAAACTTTGATTGTTTTTACTAGTTATTTTTACTATAATTTGTATTATAATGAGTTATTGCTTGTTGCTCTCTTTGCTTGCCCTTTCACAATTCCACATCCTTTTTTTGGAGGTCATAGGTCAGCTACAGAGCAGCACCCTTAGGTTTTGGAAACTGGAAACGATCAAAACAGTTCTGTCAATCAATTAAGTATTCAATGATCTGATAATTTCAGCTGTACTTGTAGGTCTATAAATTGTTGGGTAGTTTAATTTATAATTAAACATCATATTTTATAAACTACATGTGTTTTGTGTGCAAACATCTTAATTTGTAAAGCTGTCAGGTGAATGTAGTGGAGTAAAAAGTCCAATATTTCTCTCTGAAATGTAGCGGAGTAGAAGTAGAAAGTGGCATGAAAAGAAAAGACTAGAAGTAAAGTACAAGTACCTCAACATTTGGACTGAAGTACAGTATTTGAGTAAATGTACTTAATTACATTCCACCACTACCTGTATTTATTATCATATGCACATTAATTCATCTGTTGATTATGTATATATACATTTTTTGTCTGTCTGTTAATATATTAACTGACTATTTGTTTACACTACCAGGCCACAGCCGAGCAACGTGCGTCGCCGCGACGTGTAGTTACATTTTTGGAGAGGTGCACATCAGGCTTCAGCGTAGGTTTGTGTCTCCACGTACCTACGTACGTAGCAACGGTGTAGATTTTCCGCAGGACTGACTTAAGAAGTATAAATCAAGCTTTAGACTTCTCAGGTCAGTTCATCCACTGGCCTGAGCTTTGAAAGACAGCCTCGCTGTTGATGCAGTGTACCTGCTCTCTATAAAATAGATGCAACCAGTTAATATGCTCCAGTCAGTGTGGAGGCCTGGCTCTCAGATGTCACTCTTATGAACTTGTTGGTTAACTGCTGGCTCTGACTGCTGACTGGCCAAAACCAGAGTGTATCTGAAATAAATCTATGAACACTGACCAGCAGGAGTAAAGCCTGTCTGCTGCTGGGGGTCAATAGGGATTCCTGTCATCCATTTTGGAACTAAACGGGGCCCTTTGTAGGGGACAGAAACCAGTATTGGAAACAGATGTGTGGGGGGTTTTATTTTGGGGGGAACGCAACAGCATGTAAGCTCCAATGAGCTGTAAAATGGGTGTTAGAAAGTTTTCTCAAAAACAAAATGAGTTGGTGAGAAGTGGACAAAAAATGTACAAAATTGAATATTTTTGAAAATATTTAAGGAGTGAACTCCGAGGGAACTCTATCTAGAGTAACACATTAGTAGTATTGTTTAAAATTAAAGGGGCATGGATCAGTGTAAGACTTTAACAAAATCTCAAGCAAGTAACATACATCACAACTTCAGTTAGACAAGTAAAATTAACACTTCATGTTATGGGTCTGTAATTATTGAATCATTTCTTAGAAGTTGACTGGAAATTCTATTAAACTTAGAATTAATTCTATGGAAATGAAAGGCTAAATAGAGACATTTATTGGTAAATCTTTATCAATCAACCATCAATCAAGTTGTATTTATAAAGCACCTTTCATACATAACAAAATGCAATTCAAAGTGTTGAACAGTGATTGAAAAATATCAGACAAGAAAAAGCGATAATACAAAAATGAATTCAGAGACTAAAAAGTGGATTTAGAGACTAAGTGGTAGTCTCTGAGACTTAGTGGTTTCCCATTCATTTAAATGAAGCCTGCATGACAGAAGTGTTAGTGTGGTCCTTAATCGCCTCCAGCAGAGTTGCAGGTCAGAGTTCAGCTTTGCCGTATGGATTTGCAGGGTCGGCCATTAAAAAAAGTGATACATTTGGAAAACTATTCTAGTGTTTGCCATTAACCATTTTGTACAATATCCCACTACCAGACTAGAAACCGGCACATTGCTTTCACAGTTTAACTATTAACAGTTTGTGGTTGCTCTGATCACCTTTCACATATTACACACATCTTAGTCTCACTTTGCCAGACCCTCCTCCAAAGTGCGCTGAAGGAGGGTCTGGCTAGTCCACACAGCATTCAGGGATGGGAGGAAAACATGCTCTGGTTTATTGGCATTTCTTTAAACCAATCAGAATCATCATGGGCGCTGTAAAATAGTCGTGCGAGAGAAAACTCCGATTGGACAGATAGATAGATAGGATAGATAGATCTGAGGAGCAGTTAACCATAGTCCTCACAAATCCACCAAATTTAAAATTCCAACACAAAGAAAGCAGAACCTGCGGCACCGGAGCAATCCCGGAAGTGGCACATCAAGGATATAGACTACACACATCTTAACTGAAACATTTCATTTTGTGGGGGGGGCAATTCCGGCTAAAGTGACCACACTTAAATGAAACCAACAATTCCTGCTTCACATTTTAAGCATCTATAATTTATATTTTTAGAGTAACAGTGTATCAAAGGACAATATGTAATGTGTGTGTGATGAGCCTACAGAGAATTGGGCTGAATCTGCAGCTCCCTGACTTTACAGAGCTTTATAGTGAGTTTCAGCTCATTGTTTAGCTGGGCTTTATTGTGAAGAAGCTATCAGAATAAGGCAAATGGAGCATGAAACTCCTCCATGTCCCTGTATTGACCGGTTGATCCTGAATAATTTGGTTCATGCCAATTGGTCCCTTTTAAAAAAAGAATCTGAACTTCTCTCACCTGTTAAAAGTTGCAGTTACAGTTATTCCCCAGCTGCAGTGGTGGTGCAGAGACTCTGAGAGCACAGATGCGAAATACCCAGAAACGCTGACCAATCAGAGCAGACTGGGCATTTTCAGGAGAGGGGCTTAAAGGACAATTCTGGCGCAAAATGAGTTATTAACAGATGTGTACCTACTCTGTCGTTCTCTGGAACAGGTTTTCATGCTAATCGAATGTTTGTAGCTTGAAAAAAGCTAGCGCGGACTGCTGGTTAGCTTACAACGCTAGTATTCGGGGCACAGGGAAAGTAAAAACAGATCGCTGTTTTGTACCACTAAAAAGGCTCAAAATATCACCACACTTCCATGGTAGCATAATGAGGGTCCCTACATGTAAACCGAAGCATCGAGAACTTTGTAAGTGTACACACAGTTTATTGAAAAGATAGATTATAAAGACAGTAGTGTTCATGTTTACATACGGCCGCTGTCTTGAAAACCAGTCATGACTTACAGCTGGCGATGCAAACTAAAATCAAAAGCAATTTGCTCAATATATCTGAAATAATCACACCGATATAAAATCTAACTTGTCTAGTGTAGCTACTTACTTGGTTGATAACTGTCCATCTGGTCCCTCCGGTGTCTCCAATTTATTTTCGGGACATGGAAAAAAGTTTCAAGTACAGCCCTGTTTATCAGAGAGGGGAAATCTTCAGACTGTACAAAACACTGCGTCTCTTGGCTGTCGCGACACACACACACACACACACACACACACACACACACACACACACACACACACTCCTGTTGGGTGGCCATAGCGTCACAATGTCCGCAGGTACGCTACCAGTTTCCCCAAGTACGAGGCTGCATTGCAGCATTGACTACCGCTAGCTCTCTCTCTCTCTCTTGTAGCCCTTTCACGGAGCTCCCGCAGCTCTTCGTTCATTAAACTGTCTGTACACGTACAAAGTTCTCAATGCTTCGGTTTACATGTAGGGACCCTCACTATGCTACCGTGGACGTGTGATATTTTGAACCTTTTTAGTGGTTATAAATAGCGATCTGTTTTTACTTTCCCTGTGCCCCGAATACTAGTGTTGTAAGCTAACCAGCGGTCCGCACTAGCTTCTTTCAAGCTACAAACGCATTTGATTAGCATGAAAACATGTCCCAGAGAACGACAGAGTGGGTACACATCTGTTATTAACCCCTAGGTTCATTTTGCGCCGGAATTGTCCCTTTAAAGAGACGGGCGCTAAAGCGGAGCGTTTTAGACAGAGGGAGACTATAGGTATGTTCAGAAGCACAGTATGACAAAAATAATTAATTTTTTCCAACATTAAAGCATGTAAACATGTTCTTGTAAAAAAACAAAATACAAGTAGGAACCTCAAAAAGAGCATCATATGGGACCTTGAAGTTGTTGGAGGTGCTGAATGAATCTTAAGAGTGTGAACATATATACTGTATGTTGTTGAAAATTTCCCTTTTTCCGTGCAGAATTCCATGTGATGGTGTGAGGATGGGACAGGGTGGTGTTGGGAGTGACTGCAGCCCTGGAGGCTGATGAACCCTCTCCATTGGCCAGTCAGGATGCACATAGCTTCAGTGGGTGTCAGCAAATTCTGCTTCCTGTTTTCCCTCGCTTTCTGCGGCCTCCTGCTTCTGCTCATCCCTGCCCTCCAGCCCCCGACGCGGCAGGTGGACCTGCCTCAGCCCCGACCCCAAGTCAAAATGGGGCCTGCAAAGGCAGGCCCATCACACCATGTTAGGGTTCCCGGAGCGTCTGTCCATGCAGGGGAAACTGACTCTGCCACAGAGCCTTATATGAGCTCAGCAGGGCAGGGGAGATCCACTGAGACTGAAGGTACCAGGAATGATATCCATAGTCCCAAGAGGGGGATGGACTCCAAAAAGTCTAGGTCACGGGACCTGTTAGAGTTTAAGGACATTTTCATTGCAGTGAAGACTACCAGGAAGTACCACAAGTCCAGACTGGAGCTGCTGATTCAGACCTGGGTTTCCCAAGCTAAAGAACAGGTGAGGAGAGCTGGAATGTGTTTTATTTTTTATTTTTTTTAATGGGGATGTAGCCTTAACTGAGCTGTGCTCAATGTAGGACTAGACTATCATAAGAGATATAACAGTTATACAAAGTGAATCAAATACTGTAGTGCTAAAAGGATAAGTTGATTGACAGAAAATGGTAAACTATTCCAATAATGAAGTCATAATTTTAATAATTTAACAAGCAAAATATTGGATTAGCAGGTTTAGCTTCTCAAATTGTTGCTTCTGTTTATCTTAGAGAGCTGGACTGTTGTTGGACAAAACAATTGGTAGTTGTTTTTTTTTAAGTTTTATAGATCAATTGGATTCTGTGTAGTTTTTTTTTGGAATCCTGCTTGATTTGACGTCCTCTAATAGAACTGTTAGCGCGCTCACTGATCCACTGACTGCTGTTGCTTCATAACAATACGCAAAGGTCCCTTTTAGACCCGGGTGCTACCTAGCTAATGGGGAGATGTACGTTTTCGGACAAATGGTTGGAGGACAAGGAGTTTGAACCATCACTGAGGCCTGTCTCTGGAAATGGTGTCATGGAAGTGCATGCCCTCGGAGGAGTGCCCACAACTAAAGCGAAAACTACCAGACGTAATGATTTCTAAACCCAAGTACTGTTAAAAACGATATAATCTTCTTTGTGGGGTTTATCAATGGTGATAAATGATCTGAAGTCAGTAGTTCATGAACGTTCAGAGTCGTAATTCTCATAGCTACTGAGATTTGCATCAACTGTTTTTACCTTAACCCTAAAATGTGTCTGTAGAGACCCAGGAGTTGAATGGTTTTAATATTTGGCATACATATTTTGGGCAATTTATTGTTTTGTGTGTGTGAGCTTCAGGCATTTGACACTCATCTGGACTGAGACATGAGGGCATGCATTTCTCGGTGGGTAAAAAATGAAAACCTCTGCCTAATACTGCATCTATCCTATAACTAACTACATATTTTGGGGTACTTTTTTGTCCTGGCTGTCTTCCGGGCTGAAATAACAGGGGATGCAAATCTCTGCAGCTATGAAATTAGGTCTGCCGAATAATGCATCCACCTCTTAACTTTCTTTCCGACACGTTGGGATCAAACAATGTTGCCAGCTTATATGCTGTGCTGTTTTGGCTCAACAGTGTGAATTTCATAATTCATATATGTAACACTCACCTGGTCTGACAAAGGAGGGGATGTAATCTTAAAATGTATGGAAAGGGTCTTTTAAAAAAAAAAGCTCTTAAAAGGTATTAAATTCAACTTGAGGATTCCTACATATACCCTGACATAATACTGTGCTAAGCTGGCTTACAACTTGACATCATTTCAACACAAAATAAATCATATTTATATGCAGTTCCCAGTCCTAAACCCCACCTTAAGAAATGCATTTGCTAAATTCTGTGGTAGTTAAGAAATATTACTCTCCATAACCGCTGTTACACAAGAGCTGAACAATCCAATATGGCTGCCAGGGGTGTGGTACAGTGCATAAGCTATAAACCCTCTATAATAATTCATGAGTTGTGATCATTAAAGATAGATATCAGCTGCATACTGACAGCGGGTCATACAATTCCAAGCACATCTTTTAAATAAATAAACAACTCTCATATAAACACATTCCTGCAGCATGTACCGGCTCCTGTGGTGACCGGGTGAGGCAAGACGCAGAGAGCAGCAGGGCTTCATGACCTTGTCCACCAGTTTATATATGGATTTAGGCTTATACAGGGATGCTAGTGCTAATGGATTTGGCTCTTGCCTGCATACACCCCGTGTCTGTTGTTTGGGTGGTTTTTAGGGTGTTGCCTTATTTCTGTCAGAGATTCCACTGTGATGCTGTTAGTTTGCCCTCGTTGACATTTAGTGGAACCACAGGACATTTATCAGAAAGTAAAATCGTGACTTTATCCGTCATCTGCCTTGTGTCAGAATCCTCTCTGTTAAACCAAGTTAAAGGCCAAGTTAAGGCACAGAAGCGAAGCAATGGCTGTGTCTCATTCCGCATACTCCCGTCAGTACACTGCTAATGTGCACTGACCACTTACTGCTGTAGTGCCCACTTTCGATGGTTAGTGTTGTCCTAAAAGGAACACTTATATTAAAACACTTACCGGAAATGACGGGCGGTTGGCTCGGCTTGCTGCCTCTCAAAATCTGACGAAAATCTATTAAACTGACCTTTGTCGATCAAAAAAACTGATTTTGCAACTGCACGGCCTATTTCTCGCTTAAAATGTTTTCAGAAACACGTTTCGGTGAAGTATTTACGTAAAATACGAGATCGTATTCTGAACGAGCCGCCATTATGCTCTGTTGTGAAATCTGGGAGAAGCCAGACCCATGTGAGGCGTTCGTCTAATCAGTTGCCGGTCGACGTCCCTGGTCCCTCCCCTTTCCGCTTTGTAGTCAAGATGGCCCCCGTTTAGTGCGAGTAGGGTCCATCGTTCCACACTGAACTTTTTGACCGTTTTTAGGGGGTCATCCGGGTACTTTCAGTGCTCTGACTTTTTGCGTTATCTACATGATACACTTTAAAACTAAGTGTTTGAAGTGAGAAAGTAGGTGGTTTGAGACACAGCCAATGTAACATTACTGCTGCAGCTGACACGTTAGGCAGCGGTAAAGGTGGACCAGGAACTCCTGTGTGGAGTCTGGTGGATTGGAGTTCCCTGTTGGACAGGGGCCGTGTGATGGCAAGGTAAGGCGGAGAAAATTTTCTAAATGCAGCGTACACTTAAACTGATATACATTTTTTTAGGTAGCTAAAATATGTTTTGCTGGTACTCAACTCTCTCTGGATTTCTCAGTAGGACTATGTTCAGAAGATTGTGGCGCCCGGTGACTTTCGCACGCAGAAACTGGAGTGAAGATAATGACCTCTTCTGAAGAGTCCATCATGGTTTTTTTAATCCTCCGTGTCCTCCTTGGCTACTAGCAACTGCGTGGAGGGGTGGGGGTGGTGCACGACCACGGAAGGCTTGTATCATGTGGACATGGCGACAGTTTGTTTGTCATTCCTTAGAATTCCTCATGGGGGAGACAGAAACTACACACTTAAAACCCTGCTACAACGCAACACTGGTACTGTCCGTCAGCCGGAGACTGACTGTAACGGAGTATAGCAGCACTTTCTCCTGTGAAAAAATCACCAGTAAAGGCTTCTAAACCAAAAATTACACAACTGGACATGTTCCAGCAGGATTGTCATCTGCAATTGGGGAGAAATTAACAACCTCTGCAACCACTATTACAGGTTACCCTGACATACAGCATGTAGCAGTGTATGTAAAATATAAACACTGCAGTACATCTGTTGAATGGTGTTAGAGCCCATGTGTTGACGCCTGCGCAGTATGCCCGCGTTGACATCCACGCGTGTATCAGGTGCGATCTAGCATCTTTGCGTCAGGTGTTTTTTTGCCTTAGCATCATCCATTACAATCATGGAACATTCAACTTGTCAGGTATAATCCTCATGTAACCCTGCACTCCTCAAAAGAGCTGTGGCATGGTTTTACATTCAGTCGTAAGACAAGAGTAGATATCGCTATGTTTTGACAGAATGGTGCACAGAAAACTACTGCTCAACATCAAAACGAACACACACCCCTGTCTACATCAATGGGGCTGAGGTGGAGCAAGTGAACGGTTTTAGGTCCCTGGGAATCAACCTCACAGAGAACCTGACGTGATCATCTCACATCGCCACGGCTGTCTTTCTTAAAGGTCCTATGACATGGTGCAGTTTGGATGCCTTTATATAGACCTTAGTGGTCCCCTAATACTGTATATGAAGTCTCTTTTTATATAGACCTTAGTGGTCCCCTTATACTGTATATGAAGTCTCTTTTTATATAGACCTTAGTGGTCCCCTAATACTGTATCTGAAGTCTCTTTTATATAGACCTTAGTGGTCCCCTAATACTGTATCTGAAGTCTCTTTTATATAGGCCTTAGTGGTCCCCTAATACTGTATCTGAAGTCTCTTTTATATAGACCTTAGTGGTCCCCTAATACTGTATCTGAATTCTCTTTCCCGAAATTCAACCTTGGTGCAGAATTACAGCCACTAGAGCCAGTCCCACAATGAGCTTTCCTTAGCTATTGAGAAGGAGAGAGGGGGGGGGAAGGTGGAGAGTGGGGGTGTGGCCTTGACCAACTGCCACTTTGCTCGTTTGAAAGCCATGATATATCTCTCTCTCTCATGGGCGGACCAAATTCTCTGGGTGGGCAAAGCAGAGAAAGGGGAGGTAACCTTGCTCCTTATGACCTCATAAGGAGAAGATTCCAGATCGGCCCATCTGAGCTTTCATTTTCTCAAAGGCAGAGCAGGATACCCAGGGCTCGGTTTACACCTATCACCATTTCTAGCCACTGGGGGACCATAGGCAGGCTGGGGGAACTCATATTAATGTTAAAACTCATAAAGTGAAATTTTCATGCCATGGGACCTTTAAGGAAACTTAAAGGAGCAGGAGGGCTCTGCAGTGGGTGACTAAAACAACCTGTCATCTATAATCATTGATACCCATATACCAATTATCAGTGATATCGGTTAGATGAGGATACCAAAAGACGACACTTACGGTTCACCCTGCGGCCTTCTGGCAAGTGATAGAGAAGTATCCACTGTCATACCACCAGCCTACAAAGCAACTTTCCTCAGCCTGTAAGACTCTCAAACTCCCTCATTTTTTTTTCATTTTTCTTTGTGTAGCATAAGGGGCATTTTGTTGTAGAATGACAACACATTAACCTTAATCAGAGAACCTTGTAATTAACTTTGAATCTTGAATTAACTTACTGTTCAGAGAGCAAACCATAGAGAAAATAGTCATTACGTCATCAAACTTCCAAAACCACAACATATTTCAGCAGGGCGCACAAATGAACTAACCGCGTAGCCAGGGAGATATCAATCAATCATGGTCTGTACACACCTTCACAGCCTGCATGGGTGGTTCAAGAGTGTGTACAGCCTGTAATGTTCTGGTCTGTTACATTTCTGTTACTCCAGTAATTAATCCATATGCTTGTTTTAATGTGATGCAGCTATGCAGCAACCTTTGCAGACGTCCATACACTGAGAATGTGTTTTACTGTAGACTTTCTAAACACTACAACTTTTAAACTAGAGCTGCAAATAATTTTCATTTTTGAACGATCCCATCAATCCCATTCCATATCTATGAGATCTCAATATTTATATATATATATTTTTTTTTTTTTTTTTTTTTTTTTTTTTTTTTTTTTTTTTTTGTGTATATATATGTTTTTACACACATGACATCACAGAGAGACAGACACAGACATAGAGAGAGAGCGCACACCAGACACAGAGAGAGAGAGACCAGAGAGAGAGAGAGAGAGACACACCAGAGAGAGAGAGAGAGAGAGAGAGAGACATGAGAGAGACAGAGAGAGAGAGGGGGGGGGGGGGGGGGGGAGAAAAATGAGAGAGAGAGAGAGAGAGAGAGGAGACAGAGAGAGAGAGAGAGAGAGACAGCAGAGAGACCCAGAGAGACACATGCAGGAAAGAGAAAAAGAAAAAAAATGGTATATAGGAGAGGAAAGAGAGAGAAAGGTATATGTATGGTATGGTATATATATATTATTTGTGTTTATATGTATGTGTGTGGTGTGAGACGGAGAAGGAGGTATGGTATGAAAAGGAAAAAAAATATATGTATATATAAGACACCAACCAATAACAGAGGAAGAAGGAACAGAAGATGCAGGAGAAAATGGACACCCACCACAAAGAGAAGACCACAAGCCACAAAGACAGAGACAAGGACCCGACACAGAAGACACCACAGAAGCCCCAGACAAAGAGGCGGAGAGGAAACCGACACCAGAAAAGCAATGGAGGAACGGACACAGAAGGAGCCGGAAGGACCAACCTTTTTTTTAACACAGACCACACAGTGGTATGAGACCGACACACACAGTGGACCCAGACCAAGACACAGCCAAAGAAGGACAAGAAAGGTTGTGTGTGTGTGTGTGTGTGTGTGTGTGTGTGTGTGTGTGTGTGTGTGTGTGTGTGTGTGTGTTGTGTGTGTTTTTGGTGGAAAAGTGTGTGTGTGTGTGTGTGTGTGTGTGTGTGTGTGTGTGTGTGTGTGTGTGTGTGTGTATGAGAGCAGAAAAATGGAAGGAGAATGGAACACGGAAGATGAGAGGGTCAATAGGAGTGGAAAGGTGGAGAGTGAAAGATGGAATGGAGGAATGGAAACCCCAGGCTGGTGGGAGATGGAACAACACACCCAACACACACACACGGAATGGCGCGAAACGCAGGAAAGAAAAGAAAAGAGAAATAAAAGATAATGAGGAAATGGCCAAAATATCCCATCCCACCTCTTTAAATGTGAATATTTTTTTATTTCTTTCTCTCCTCCCCCCACACGAAACAACACCAGATAAAAAGCCGGACAATATAGGTGGATGGAAGGAAGATAGGGACATAATAGGGAGGAAAAGAATTAGTTTTTGTTTTTTTTTTTTTTTTTTTTTTTTTTTTTTTTTTTTTTTTTTTTAGTGAGAGTGAGAAGATTAATGTTTGTTTTTGTATGAGTATGTTTGTTTTTTGTTTGTTGTATATTGTATATGATTAATAGTTTATATAGAGGTTTGTGGAAAACCTTTTAGAATGAAGGGGGGATGCTTCCCTCTCTTTCTCATTCCAACTGTCTGGCACTATTATGTTTGTCTGTGTGTCTGAATTTTGCTTGTGTCCTCCTCTAGAAGAAAACAATGGATCACTTTATTGTGTCCCAGTAGGAGAGCATGAATGTGGAAGGGAGTGGAATGTAATAAAATGACACCCCCGCCCCATTCCCCTCAACTTATTTGGTAAAAAATGCACTAGCTGAAGTATTAGTGATGTGGAAATGTGCTCTTTTCTCACTTCTTTATTCTAACTGTTTGGTACTATTATGTTTTGTTTGTGTGTTTGAATTGCCTTTGTGTCCCTGGAGGCCTCGTAGCACGGTTTTAGGGTCACGGCTTCGTGGTTTTGTACGGTTCTTTGGAGGGGGCTTTAAGCTTACGAGAAATATGCCCCCCCTTAAAGCAGGTGCTTCTCTTTAAAACGCTGGCGTTCTAGTTTAACGCAGGGAATGGTATCAACGAAAGCGATGGAATGAATGGTAATGGAAAGGACGGGAATGAAAACCCAAGAAACACCCCAAAAAACAAAACGAGTGGGAAAAAAAAAACACAACAACCACAACCAACAAAAAAAAAAAAAAAAGAAGAAAAAAGCAGCCCACCACATGGAAAAAAGCCCGGTATAGAGGGTGAAGGTTACGTAACCCACATATGCCCCCCACTCTGCCTATTATGTTTGTCTGTGTGTCTGAATTTGCTTGTGTCCTCCAGAAGAAAACAATGGATCACTTATTGTGTCCAGTAGGGAGAGTATGAATGTGTGCGGTATTTGTTAGGTGGTAATTCCCACAAACCCACTTGCCCGGTTCAGACACGGTTTTAGGGTCACGGGTTTTCGGGTTCTGTACGGTTCTGACAACTAACGCCCACAAAACCCACCACAGAACATATAGCAAAAGCATAGGAATGGCAGACACCCCCACAGTGGCTGGTTGCCCCTCCCCCCCGCCCTCCCTCCGGCCTCCCCCGCTCCGCCAGCCTCTCCCAGGCATTTCTGCACGTGACGGCGTGACTCCGAGCGGCACCCCACTCCACTTGAGGAGCGGTCGGCTCGGGTGTCTCAAAATCTGATGAAAATCTTTTAAACTGACCTTTGTCGATCTGAAATGAAGACAGATTCAGCAACTGCACGGCCTATTTCTCGCTTAAAATGTTTTCAGAAACACGTTTCGGTGAACTATTTTAGTAGAATATGTGATCGTATTCTGAACGAGCCGCCATGACAGTTTGGCTTTGAAATTAGGGACCAGCCAGCCCTATGGCAGCTGATTGGACGATTGCGTCACATCGTCCAATCAGCTGCCATGGGTTGCGTTTGTCACGCCCATCCCGCTCGTCATTTCCAGTAACTGTTTTAACATAGGTGTATAAAGTGGGCATTACGGCAGTAAGAGGTTAGTGCAGCTTAACAGTGGACTGACGAATCGTGCGGTACACACATGCTCCGAACCGAGACTAGCGAACCGAGCGGTTCGGGTGTTTTTTCATGAACCGTACCACCCCTAGTATTTGTGCTTGCACTTACATTTTTTAACAGGACGTCTTTGTCTGTTTCAGACCTACATATTCACGGACGGTGAGGACAAGGAGCTGAGGATAAGAACAGGTAAGAAGCTTGGCAGTCCTATTAGGAAATAAAAGTTCAAAATGTTTCTTTGTTTTAGTGTAGCCATACTATGTAGTGACCCAGCAAATCAGAGTAAACCTGCATAACACTTTGTTGCAATAATCAACAATAGAATATAGCTAGGGCACCAAAAATCTTTTGGTGCCCAAAAGATGCCCATGTTTTTTTTTTTTTACATTTTGGGCAATCGAGCCAATTAAATTTGAGTAATTGTGTATAACAGTATCTGTCTTATCCATTACTTTTAGCTTACTAGTTAGACTTTGCTCGCTGACTACTTTTTACACTCAATTGTGTAATTGTGTAGTCAAGTTAGCTGACAAATATAGTGTGGTCTAGATGGTCGAGATTTGACACTTAAAATAAAATTGAATATATATATATATATATACATACATATAGATATATATACACATACACATACACACACACTACAGTCGGTCAACTGGGGCCAGTGGGTGTGTAATACACTGGTGGAAACGCTGCCTGCCTCAATACAGCATCTCCGTATCAGTTTAATAGAAAGTCTGTATTTTTGACGGTATTGAAAATCATACCTTCATTTCTTAAATACCCTGCTATACCGTTATACTTTGATACTGCCCAAGCTTACTGCAAGTACACATTTTTCAAACCAAGCAAATGGAAGAAGAATGTTAACATTTATGATGTGCGGTATCTCCAGTGCTTATGCTCTGTGTGAATCATCTGCCACCAACATGTAAGATACTGCAGATACACAGCAGCATGGAATTGAACTGTGCTGTCCTCTGCTGTCTCTTTACCAGGAGCTAACATCATCAACACTAACTGCTCAGCAGCTCACACCCGACAGGCTCTGTGCTGCAAGATGTCTGTGGAGTACGATAAATTCATCGAGTCTCAGAAGAAGTGAGTGAAACGAAATCTGGACCTGAGCTGAACAGACTAGTTAGACTGCAGGGCAGCATTAAACACTAAACAGTTGTTTGTGTGTGTGGAAGTGACAGTTGTGTTAAAACTGGATTTAGAAGGAGCAGAAAAATTTATGGGAAAATCAATGATTAAAACAGACGATTTAAGCTAATAGAAAACAAAAACAAAGTGATGGTAGCGATTCAGGGAAAGAATGCAGAAACACACATACACCAATAACCTCCTCATCAGTTCTACAACCTAACCAAAGCCCATATTCTGAGCTTTCCAGTTCGTCTGCAAGACGAGCTGGGAAAACGGAGGGATGAAGAGGACACATGTTTTGTGCACCGCCACCCAAATCCCATCCTTGTCGCCAAATAGTTGTGGAAGTTTCCTTTGCAGCAGGAGTGGATTTAGAAAGTTTAAGATTCAAATCACTTTCAAATTAATATCTTACCCCTGCTGCTCGAAATTGCTTCCTTTTAAGGATCAATGTGGATTCAGTGGAGCCCCCCGTCGTTTCTGATCCTCTCTCTCTGAATGCTTTGGAGGCGAGGTAGAGGCAGGCGATTGTGATCCCTGGATAGCAAGTCATCAGTGACCCACAGAGTTCTCCTCTGTTTTCCAACTGATCCCATCCTTGTCGCCAAATTGTTGTGGAAGTTTCTATTGTGGGGGGGGGGGTTTAGAAAGTTTAAGAGTGAAACAAATAAAGACAGTTGCAACTAAACCAAGTTTAGTTTTTGTATTTTATTATATACTTGCAAGAATGGGAGTAACACAAAAAAAAACAAAAAATCAAAAGGCACAGCAGCTCAGTGTGAAAAAGTCTCTCTAAAGCACACAGCTTATATGCATCTTCAGTGAGATAGTACACACGCACTTGTCTAAGCATGACTCGGCATTTCTTACAGTCAATCAAACATAGTAGACATTCTGGAGCCACTTTGCTTCTTCCCCTCTGTACCACTTTCTACCCCAAGGTTAGACATCCTGTTTATCTCAACTATCTGAGAAGTCTCAACTATCCAGAGAGAAATGAATGTACCGGGAGAGATAGTTTAGGGTGACCTTGTACCTTATCTGTTCAGCACACGTTACGTTCCCAGACTTTGTGGCTCCCACTTAGTTTAGTGAGAATCAGAACCAACATGTGAGAATCAGATAAACTCACTTTCAGCATTATGAGAGAAACTAAAACAGAAATAAGACAAGAATATAAAGAATCATGCTTAAATGTAATTTGTGTGTGTGTGGCACAGTAAAAGGGAGAAGCAGCCTGTCTTTACACTCATGTGTACACATACAGTCATACATACATGCACACTCGGATTGACTCTCCACAGATTTTTGTTTTTGTACGTATGAGTGTGGTAGTATACACATTTGTACTCCTGTATCTTGTGTTGTCCCCCTGTGTGCTGTAGGTGGTTCTGCCATGTGGATGATGATAACTATGTGATCCTGCCCAGCCTGCTGCGGCTGCTCTCCTCCTACCACCACAGCCAGGATGTCTACCTGGGCCGGCCCAGCCTGGATCATCCTATAGAGGCTGCAGAGAGGGTGAAGAGTGACGGATCGGTCAGTCTGCTTGTACCTTGTTAAGAGATTCTGGCTTCACAAACTGACAAATATAGCAGCGAGCAATGAAGCCAAATCTGTGCGATGCCACAAAAGCATCAAACTTCTTTAGACAAGTACAGTCCTAACAGCTGGCTGTCTTTGTCTCATTTCAGGTGTCTGTCAAGTTCTGGTTTGCCACAGGTGGAGCAGGTTTTTGTATCAGCAGAGGCCTGGCACTGAAAATGAGCCCGTGGGCCAGGTAGGTCATGCACTCACCTGGTCTTTGAACTAATTCAAACTGTTGTACCTTCTGAAGCCAGGGCATTTTGTGATAGAAAACCAATGTTTTTTATGTACAGTGAGAACAACCCTGTCTGTACGCTGTTTTTTAAGGGGGCTTTCACACCTGAAAGTCCAAACCAAGGTCTGGACCATTGTTCATGTTTTAGTATTTTGATCCGGTAAGTTTTGGTTTCACACTGCAGTTATGCAAGCGCCCTAAAGACCTATACGTGACAAAACGACGTCCTGTTGTCACCACGTATGCGAGCTGTGTCTCCCGACAGTTGTAACTGATTGGTTTGTAGACGTTCTTCCCCGTCCTCTCCTATCCTCTCTCTGTGTCGGTTATTTTCCAGCTGACCGCTGCTCTCCCCGTGCTGCTGCAGCTCTTTTTGTTTTGTTGCGTTGTTGAGAAGCGAGATACAGGAACTTTATTTGGGGTTTGAGGAGCTGCAGCATTTATTCAGAGACAAACTGAAACCTCCACTGTACATTTACTACCACTTAACAAGTAAACTGCTGATGTATCCTCTGCTCTGACAGCCGACAGCTGTCTGCTCTGAGCGCTGAAACCGTTACCCTCTCTCACGTACTCCCTAAACCCTGAGCTGTTCCTTAACGGAGCTTCCCCGCTCTTATAACACCAAGATAGCCTGCCACAGCTTAACCATACCAGAAATGCTTTCACACTAGAAACAAACCGGATCGTGGATCAGTTTGACCAGTGGTACTGGGGAGGTTTCACACCTGTAATTTTGGTTCGGATCAAACTGAAAAATCCGAAACTCCGGACCAAACAAGGTAGGTGTGAAAGCCCCCTACGTTTTAGATGAAGACAGAAATAATCACAGCGACAATACTGTCAAGAGAACACGAGTTTCCAGAGGGTGACATGAGTAGCTTCAATGCATTGTGAGCTAAAGTAGAAATAGTTGTCTCTGCCTCCTCTGTTCACATCACCATCTATTCCTTAATTTGCACCACAAAAAATAGACAACAAAATCTGACATTTAACCCTGATGTGTTCCTATAGATAGACAGACAGATTGTGCTTTTGAAATAATGACCAAAGGCATTCTGGTAAATGTAGGAAATCACTCGTCGCTGCGCACCAAACAAAGTGCTTAAATTATTGTATTGCCGATCTTCTGGCTTATGTTGTGTTGTTTTGAGGCACTGAACAGAAAACTCTTGCAGCACCCTTTGTGTCCATGTTGTAATTCATTGTAATATGATTTACTGCTGTCACCTGGGTGTTTTTCATTTTCATATTAGAAGATAGAAGCTTTCAACAACCATTGAACCCCCGCCCTGGGCATCTATCTCCTGATGAAGCAACCCGGGCTGTAGTTCTACTCCTGCTTTTCCTAGATGTTAAATAAAAGCATCTGCAGCAGTGATCAATTGTCAATGATACAACATTTTCACAGCTGATGTATTTCCATCCCCTCTGTCAATATTTTGCAGTCCTACATAGTCCAAAAATACACGTCATTGACCCGGACATGCCTTTTTTTTGATTTTCTTTTATCTGGTTCAAAACCTCTGTGTGGCTCCATAGTAAATACAGAAACCCCTTATCTGACTTATTGGTTCCTTAAAAATGGGCCCCAAGTCCTTTTTAAAGGTACCTTTAGTTGTATGCCTGAGTACTATTACTTAGGAGGAGTATGAATGGCTGCTGTAAACGGCTGTTGTTGGTGTGAAAACACACTTTGAAAGGCTTTGTAGGCTGAAACTGTGTCCTCTGCTTTCAGTTTGGGGAATTTCATCAGCACAGCAGAAAGGATCCGACTACCAGACGACTGCACCATCGGCTACATCATCGAGGCGCTGCTGGAGGTGACCCTCACACACACGCACCTCTTCCACTCTCACCTGGAGAACCTACAGAAGCTGCCCACAGACACGGTGCTGGAGCAGGTGAGTGTGTGGTTCTGTGTACAGTATAGTCTTGCATTGCCAGATCTATCTCCACAGCGCTGTGTCAGCGCTGGAGTATGGTTCGCCTACACCGCTTATGTGATCCGGAAATCCGAAAATGTCAGCATCCAGTTATATTTTTTTTTTATTGTTTGTGTTTTTCCTGAGCTCCTTTCATCATCTGTTCTCTGCGAAGTTAACGGTGTGCATTTTCTCTTTGTTTTACAACAGGTGACTCTCAGCTTCGGAGGCTTTAAAAACAGAAGAAATGTGGTCAGCATTGTTGGAGGCTTTTCACTGGCTGAGGACCCCACAAGGTAGGCATATTAATAACTATTACCGATATTACTAATATGGCCCTTCTGTTCCTCTACAATCCAGTCTCACGGCAGTCGGTGAAATGTTCATGTAATTTCATCTATTAAGTCGTGTACACGGACACGTTTATCTTGTTTTTTTCGTCATGTCAGCATGTTTTTTAAACTAATGTATTTCAATGGGAAGCATCTTTGGTGATCACAGCACAATTCTCTCTGCCAGTCGGCTGCAGCAAAGAAGCTGTATACGGCTTTGCTATTATTGGTATTTTTAACCCAATAACCGCTGGTTTAATCAACATTTATTCACCAGATCTTATCATGGTTTATATGTATTTCTTTTAAGTTATGTTATTATTTCGGTCTTATTGCCAGGGAAGCCAGATTGCTTTGTTGTTTATTGATATTTTAAAACTATAATGCTACATCTATCAACATTTATTTAGATGTTATCATAGTATTAATTTCTTTATTTTAATAATATTAAAAAGGTATTATGTACTGGTGAAATATTACAGTAAGCTGTGAGACAGAACACTACGATATGATCCGAGTGGGGCGCATTCTAAGCCCATATCCCACAATGCAAAGCCGGGATTCATATTCATATCAGAGAATCGGACAGTGATCAGCGGGTCTTTAATAACACTATACCTTCAATATACATATTTTTTTTTCAAACATCTTTTTATTAAAGCATACGATTTAACATACATTCCATTTATACAGTCAGTCTTTTTTTATATAACTAATTCAAAAACCAAATAAGCTGTAAACTTAAAGTGGTACAACAATAAACAAACAAGACAAAGCAAAGCAAGACAAGTAGTAACAACACAAAATGATTGAAAGAACACCACCAGGCTGACCACGATTTACCACACTATCCCTCCCTCGCAGAGACCTTCACTCTAAAACCAAAACAGTTGTCATATATCGTGTGCTAGGATGTGGACTGTTGTACTGGATTTGTAGTTTTGAGGTATGACATGAAGGGTTTCCATGTTTTATGGAATAATTTGAGCCTGTCTTTCAGCGTATACCTTATCCTTTCCAAATGAAGTGTGTTAATTAAATCCTCTAACCACATCTTAGAGGTAGGTACAGTTGTGGACTTCCATAAGATGAGGATTAGTTTCTTTTTATTAAACCATAAGAGAGAAAACGCTGTTGTGCCACACTCAGTTTCCTGAAGGTCTCCGATATTCCAAGAATGATTAACAGAGGCTCAGGTTTGATTGAAGTATTTACGACCTCAGACATAATGTTATATATATCGATCCAGAACAATTGGACCCTTGGGCATAAAGCGAAACTATGGAGAAGTGTTGCTACGGCAGAGTGGCACTTATCACACCTACAGTGAGGAAAATAAGTATTTGAACACCCTGCTATTTTGCAAGTTCTCCCACTTGGAAATCATGGAGGGGTCTGAAATTGTCATCGTAGGTGCATGTCCACTGTGAGAGACATAATCTAAAAAAAAAAATAATCCAGAAATCACAATGTATGATTTTTTAACTATTTATTTGTATGATACAGCTGCAAATAAGTATTTGAACACCTGAGAAAATCAATGTTAATATTTGGTACAGTAGCCTTTGTTTGCAATTACAGAGGTCAAACGTTTCCTGTAGTTTTTCACCAGGTTTGCACACACTGCAGGAGGGATTTTGGCCCACTCCTCCACACAGATCTTCTCTAGATCAGTCAGGTTGTTGGGCTGTCGCTGAGAAACACTGAGTTTGAGCTCCCTCCAAAGATTCTCTATTGGGTTTAGGTCTGGAGACTGGCTAGGCCACGCCAGAACCTTGATATGCTTCTTACAGAGCGACTCCTTGGTTATCCTGGCTGTGTGCTTTGGGTCATTGTCATGTTGGAAGACCCAGCCTCGACCCATCTTCAATGCTCTAACTGAGGGAAGGAGGTTGTTCCCCAAAATCTCGCAATACATGGCCCCGGTCATCCTCTCCTTAATACACTGCAGTCGCCCTGTCCCATGTGCAGAAAAACACCCCCAAAGCATGATGCTACCACCCCCATGCTTCACAGTAGGGATGGTGTTCTTGGGATGGTACTCATCATTCTTCTTCCTCCAAACATGGTTAGTGGAATTATGACCAAAAAGTTCTATTTTGGTCTCATCAGACCACATGACTTTCTCCCATGACTCCTCTGGATCATCCAAATGGTCATT
Source organism: Perca fluviatilis (assembly GCF_010015445.1). Taxonomy (NCBI): domain Eukaryota; kingdom Metazoa; phylum Chordata; class Actinopteri; order Perciformes; family Percidae; genus Perca; species Perca fluviatilis. The sequence goes on along the minus strand of NC_053132.1, from coordinate 31,850,569 downwards.
GGCAAACTTAAGACGGGCCTTGACATGTGCTGGTTTAAGCAGGGGAACCTTCCGTGCCATGCATGATTTCAAACCATGACGTCTTAGTGTATTACCAACAGTAACCTTGGAAACGGTGGTCCCAGCTCTTTTCAGGTCATTGACCAGCTCCTCCCGTGTAGTCCTGGGCTGATTTCTCACCTTTCTTAGGATCATTGAGACCCCACAAGGTGAGATCTTGCATGGAGCCCCAGTCCGAGGGAGATTGACAGTCATGTTTAGCTTCTTCCATTTTCTAATGATTGCTCCAACAGTGGACCTTTTTTCACCAAGCTGCTTGGCAATTTCCCCGTAGCCCTTTCCAGCCTTGTGGAGGTGTACAATTTTGTCTCTAGTGTCTTTGGACAGCTCTTTGGTCTTGGCCATGTTAGTAGTTGGATTCTTACTGATTGTATGGGGTGGACAGGTGTCTTTATGCAGCTAACGACCTCAAACAGGTGCATCTAATTTAGGATAATAAATGGAGTGGAGGTGGACATTTTAAAGGCAGACTAACAGGTCTTTGAGGGTCAGAATTCTAGCTGATAGACAGGTGTTCAAATACTTATTTGCAGCTGTATCATACAAATAAATAGTTAAAAAATCATACATTGTGATTTCTGGATTATTTTTTTTTTAGATTATGTCTCTCACAGTGGACATGCACCTACGATGACAATTTCAGACCCCTCCATGATTTCCAAGTGGGAGAACTTGCAAAATAGCAGGGTGTTCAAATACTTATTTTCCTCACTGTAGGTGACACCTCTGGGTATATGTTATGTAGTTTCTCCTTTGAGTAATGAAGCCTATGTATAATTTTAAATTGGACAAGACAGTGTCTTGCATTATCTGAACAATGATGTACGTTTTCAAGACTCTCTTTCCATAAATCATCTGGGATGGATACACCAAGTTCCTCTTCCCACTTAAGTTTATAATTTTCAGTCGATGGGGAACTTATTAATAAGAGATCATTATAGATGCGGAACATCAATTTACTTTCGTTAGGAGACAGTTTCAGACAATCATCTATTTTCTGTTGTGATTCAGTCTCAAATTCTCTTAAGTATTTCCGAACGTAGTCCCTAACTTGTAGGTAACGGAAGAAGTTATTATTCCCCAGCTCATACTTCCTCTGTAGTTGTTTAAATGAAGCAAAGACACCTCCCACGTATAAGTCACCAATACATTGGATACCCCTCTCACTCCACGTAGAAAAGGCTCCATCCAGACTGGAGGGGGCAAATGTGGGGTTCTTAGCGATGGGTAACAGAAGAGAGATTGGTTTAAGATTAAAGTCTTGATTTGTTTCCAGGTACGGGTCATGCTATGTATGATGGGATTATTCTTATACAGGGAAAGGTCACAGAAAAGGAACTATTAGAGAATCGAGGTGCTTAAAAAAAGGATTTTTTTTAGAAGAATTGGGATGTTTTGAAATAAATATAACAATTGCGGGAGGAAAATCATCTTAATAGCATTAATTCTCCCAATTAAAGAAATTGGGAGCGTGTCCCAGAATGATATTCTAGTCTGTAATCGCTCTATTAGAGGGGGGAAGTTTGCCTGGAATAGAGAGGAGTACTGCTTTGTCACTTCTATCCCCAAATAGGTAAATTTGTCTGGAGAGACTGTGAATGGAAAGTGATCCAGGTGTGTTAAGTCACTCATATGGACCGGCATTAAAACGCTTTTAGTCCAATTGGTCCGATAACCCGAGAAAGTCCCAAACAGGTTGATCTTGTCCAAAAAATTTGGGATAGTGATTTGAGGCTGCGTTATATATAAAAGGATGTCATCTGCGTATAATGATATCTTATTATTTGTGTCTTTGGTGGAGTATCCATAAATCTGGGGTTCTATTCTGATACATTGGGCTAGTGGCTCGATAGCCAGAGCAAAAATTAAAGGGGATAGTGGACATCCCTGCCTTGTCCCTCTGTGTAACCTAAACGGGGAGGATATTGTCCGGTTTGTTAGGATTTGAGCCGTGGGATTTTTATAAATGAGTTTAATTAGTGACAGGAACTTATTTCCGAAATTGAACCTATTAAGAACTTCAAATAAGTAACTCCACTCAATCTGGTCAATTGCCTTCTCGGCATCAAGTGAAAGTATGACAAGAACAGTAGGTGGACCTCTCTTTGTATATATAATATTGAAGAGATGTCTAAGATTGAAAGTAGCACTCCTATTTGGTATGAAACCTGTCTGGTCCGTATGAACTAGCTTTCCCAGTAGAGGATTCAGCCTGTTCAATTCAATTTTATTTATAGTATCAAATCATAACAAAAGTTATCTCGAGACACTTTACAGATAGAGTAGGTCTAGACCACACTCTATAATTTCCAAAACCCCAACAATTACAGTAATTCCATCAAGAGCAAGCATTAGCAGTGGCTATCGCGACAGTGGCAAGGAAAAACTCCCTTTTTAGGAAGAAACCTCGGCAGACCCAGACTCTTGGTAGGCGGTGTCTGACGGGCCGGTTGGGGGTGGGATGAACAGTGGCGGTAATAGTCACATTAAAGGTCACAGTGACTTCGAAGGTTATCGTGGAAGTTCATGTCATAGCAGGGCACATCGTGTCATACTGAGTAGTACAGTCCCCTATACCGGATCCAGACTACTCTGTGCATAGGAACATCACAGCAGGGCGTTGCGGGATGTAGCATGGCGCTGCAGAGCATGGGTGGATGCGGCGGATGCAGCAGGACGCAGCAGGACGCGGCCGGGAATTGCAGAGAATTGCAGAGCATAGCTCTGCGAAGAAGAAACATAAGGACTCCGGGGAGTAAACTCCCCAGAGCTAGATTAGTAACAAGCAATTCTGGGACAGGATGCATACAAAAGTAACAAGTAGAGATGAGAGAGCAGCTCAGTGTGTCATAGGAAGGAAACAGCCTCCCCGGCAGTCTAGAATTGTAATAGCATAACTAAGAGAGGCAGGTTAAAGAGAGGTGCCTGGTCGGGCTAGAACTCTCCCCAACCGGATCGGGCTGTACTGGCCTGCCTCCCTCTACTCTTGCTATATTATTAATTATACAGTATATAAAACTGATGACTACGAGGAGAAGCAGGTGGGCCGGGTTAGGTGGACGCTGCAACTCCTCACTCCCTAACTATAAACTTTGTCAAAGAGGAGGGTTTTCAGTTTACTCTTAAATGTGGCGATGGTGTCTGCCCCTCGAACCC